>NC_054699.1:22540675-22820675 GCF_016097555.1 Gigantopelta aegis | reverse complement strand
TAGCCATGGAAGTATGTTATTGGCAGGCAACGTCTTACATATTCAGGTCAGTCTTTTAATATTATAGAATTAAATGTTACTACAAGTAAATCCATCATTAATGCATTATTTGAAACTTTTTTTACTGAAATGTTACATTACATTACATTACATCATAAATCCAACGATGTGTTATATCGTATTGCATTTTTTTTCTATTACATTGGTAGAGATCTAATAGCTGATGACGTGCTGGGGTCTTATTAAACAAACATTCCTTTCCTTTCTATTACCATTGTTAGACACCTAATAGCTACTGATTAAACAATGTGCTGGGGTGTCATTAAACAAACATTCTTTTCCTTTTTATTACCATTGTTAGGCACCTAACCGTCGCTGATTAAACAATGTGCTGGGGTGTCACTAAACAAACATTCCTTTCCTTTCTATTACCATTGTTGGACACCTAACAGCCGCTGATTAAACAATGAGCTGGGGTGTCATTAAACACACATTCCCTTCCTTTCTATTACCATTGTTAAGACACCTAACAGCCGCTGATTAAACAATGAGCTGGGGTGTCATTAAACACACATTCCCTTCCTTTCTATTACCATTGTTAAGACACCTAACAGCCGCTGATTAAACAATGAGCTGGGGTGTCATTAAACACACATTCCCTTCCTTTCTATAACCATTGTTAAGACACCTAACAGCCGCTGATTAAACAATGAGCTGGGGTGTCATTAAACACACATTCCCTTCCTTTCTATTTCCATTGTTGGACACCTACTTTAGCCGCTTGTTAAACATTCCTTTTATTTATTTTATGCATTGTTTAGGCCTTCAAAAAGCGTGTGTTTCGGGGGAAAAAGTAGTTTGTTTTCTTTAAACAATTCTGACACGCAGTCATCAGAGGAAACCCGTTGCATTTTGTCCTAATGCGGGGTCAAGACGTTGATCAGTGGTACAGCGCTCGCCTGATGCGCGATCGATCTAGGATCGATTCTCGTCGGTGTTCCCATTGGGCTATTTCTCGTTCCAGCCAGTGCTCCACAACTGGTGTAACACGGCCGTGGTATGTACTATGCTGTCTGTGGGATGGTGCATCGAAAAGAGTAGCCAATGAAGTGATGACAGAGGGTTTCCTCTCTCAATATCTTAACCATATGTCCGACGCCACATAACCGTATATAAAACGTGTTGAGTGCGTCGTTAAATAAAACATGTTCTTCCTTCCATTTCCTAATGCAGCAATGGATCTTTTATATGCATTTTCCCACAGATCAAGCCTTTGACCAGTTGTGGTGCACTGGTTGGAACGAGAAAAAAAGAAATCAGTTGAATGGTTCCACCGAGGTGGTTCGATCCTGCGACGCAAGCACTTTAAACGAGCACGGTTTCGGGGAACATGTCGAAAAAAATTAGATAGGGTACGGCCCGGTAGGTCGGCTTTTGTTATGTGCCCTCTTTTCTGTTACCTTAGTCCTCCCCCGCCCAACATCCCCACCCCAAAAGAAAAAAAAAATCCGGTATTACCCCTGGGCTATTTCGTATAATTCGGGCTAAAATCAGCCTGCTCCCTCACAAAAGTTCGTACGCCTCGTTGAGAATTTAAGAATCCACTCTCAAATACCGAAAAAACCAAAATATATTTCTTAGCCGCCGATTTGTAAACTGCACGTCGCATCCGTGCAACGAGTTCTGATAACGCTGACGCTGACTGGTGTAACTGGATGTTGATACAGTATATAAAGCTGAGCGCAAAATCCGTTACGCAAACACTGTGTGTAATGCATACGGCATCATCTCCGCTACTGTAAACAAACATACTGTATAGTAAGGGAAGACTAGCTCTAGTTAACATATACATTATTAATTAATTTCGCTTAAGCAGCAAATAAACTCGAATATTACACCAGTTGAAAAATTAAATAGAGAATACTATATGTCATGAGTGGCTGTTAGATACCATTTATCTTATTACGAGCTGTTTTAAAACGTATCTTAACAAGCGAAAGCGAGTTAGGTACGTTTTTAAACAACGAGTTGTAAGATAAATTGTACCTAACGGACACGAATGTTGTATTCTATTTCTTACATATCCTAACTTGTGCGTCATAGACAAGTCAATTTCAAGTTAACTTGTACGTCACGCAGTGATCGATTCGACCGTGTGTGTTTTTTTTTATGGGGGTTTTTCATTGGATGGTATGGCATTGGTGACCTGGTCATCATTTAGGATCAACTAATAATTGTATATCTTTAAAATGTTATCGCACGTATGTGTGTCAACAAGTATGTGTTACCAAAAATAACAATTGATGTTCTCACCAACGGACGTGTAAGAACTTTCTTTAAAAGTTTAGATATATCATGTTCGCTTCCCACAGTCTAGACCCCTCCCTGCTAACATTCCTGCACACGGGCGTGACACCTCAAGCGAGCACTCTACCGACTAAGCCCCCTGCTGAACGGAGTGAAACGTGTCAAATATGTCGCATGTCTGCACTGTACGTGTTGGACCCATCAGGTAAGTTGTCATTGAACAGTTTATGACACGTTTCGCTTTTGTATGCTCTCGCTTCGTTAGTTCATTGTCAAAGCACTGGCGGATCCAGGGGATGGGGTGGGGGCGGGCACTCACTGGCATCCCGATCGAACTACCCTTAGTTTTTTTGCTATATATTAATTTATTTGTTAATTAATTAAATATTTATTTATTTATTATTTGTTGTTGTAAATTTATCATCCACAGTGTAGACAAGGAAATGTTTTATTTAACGACGCACTCAGCACATTTTATTTACGGTTATATGGCGTCAGAGATATGGTTAAGGACCACAGATATTGAAGGAGGAAACCCGCTGTCGCCACTTCATGGGCTACTCTTTTCGATTGGCAGCAAGGGATCTTTTATATGCACCATCCCATAGACAGGATAGCACATACCACGGCCTTTGATGTACCAGTCGTGGTGCACTGGCTGGAGCGAGAAATAGCCCAATGGGCCCACCAAAGGGGATCGATCCCAAACCGACCGCGCATCAAGCGAGCGCTTTACCACTGGGCTACGTGTCGCCCCCAGTCTACACAATTACTAAACTACCATAAACCCTAAAACCGCGTCGTTGTGCATCTTTATTTCCTGTCTGCAAGGAAAGTGCATATAAAAGATTCTTTGCTGCTAATAGCAAAATACCGGCCTCGGTGGTGTCGTGGTTAAGCCATCGGACATGAGGCTGGTAGGTACCGAGTTCGCAGCCCGGTACCGGCTCCCACCCAGGGCGAGTTTTAACGACTCATTGTGTAGGTGTAAGACCACTACACCCTCTTCTCTACCACAAACCGCTAACCCACTGTCCTGGACAGATAGCCCAGATAGCTGAGGTGTGTGCCCAGGACAGCGTGCTTGAAGCTTAATTGGATATAATATTGCTATGAGTGCGAACCCTGTACCTACTAGCCTTATGTCCGATGGCTTAACCACGACGCCACCGAGGCCGGTTTTTTAACTTCGTCAAACTTGCACCTTTTATAATTGTGTGACCCCCCCCCCCCCCCCCCACACACACACACACACACACACTTTACAAAATTCTGGATCCGCCCCTGCTGAACGTGTTCATTTGCAAATTAGCTACACAGCCTGAGCAGTCCCAGCCACACTAAATGAGACCGATTATGGTAGCTATTGTAGTTAGCATTACCTGTGACATCGGACAGGTGTTCGGCGAGAGTTCAGTAGACCGCCGCCAGTAGCCCGCGTAAGACAAAAACCGAAAAACGACGACAAAAGGATGGCGACTCACGGACACTATAGGTTGTATCCACATCGTTCGTGGGACGTTGATGTCAACAACGACGACGACGGCCACACTAGCCTTTTAGGAACTACTTCGGGAGTGTCCAACCCAACCGCCGCCGCATCGTCGAACAAGTCGAACAAGTTGTTCAGTTTCTGGAGTGTTTTTCTCGTGTTGTTGATAGCCGGCGTTCTGTTTTTAGTGGGGTTCTTCCTGGGATATTTCGTGAGGGAGAGTTTCGAGGATCGAGAGAACATCACCGCAGAGTACAGGCGTTACCAGTTCGATGAAGCCAAACTGGAAGCTATCCATGAAAATGTTATGTACTTCATATCCAGAGATCCTGACAGAATTAAAACTTTTTCCAGGTAAGGGCAATTTCTTTTGTTTGTTATAAGGTGCATGTTGGCTGGAGAGAGAGTGTGTTACCCCATATTGTTAGGGTTAGGGTTAATTTAGAGTTAGGGTTAGTTTTAGGGTCAGGGTTAGTTTTAGAGTTAGGGTTAGTTTTAGGGTTAGGGTGAGGTTCCCTCTATACATATATCAATAAAATAGGGTAACAAGCGGAAATCTTTCCGTGACATATTATTAACCTGACAATCATTTGTCTGTGACATGCAAGTGCAAGGGCTGTAAATAACTTTTAGTCGAAAAAGATTTTAAAATTTGATTAAAACCTGGTTTTTGAGGATATGTAAGAAATAGAATAATACATTTGTGCCCATCAGATATCATTTATCTTACAATTCGTTGTTTAAAAAGGTATAAAACTCGCTTTCGCTCGTTAAATACATTTTAGAACAACTCGTGGCATGAGTTCGACCCGTACCCTCTTCAGTGGTTAAGTTAGTTTTAGGGATAGGGTTAGGGTTAGTCTTTAGAGCCTTTGATATAGAGGGGTATAGGTCGAACTCTTTCCCAACTCGTAAGATAAATGATATCCAACAGTCGCTCATGAAGTATTCTCTATTTAAACCTAATACTGAATACATTTGTGTATGAAATGGAGCGGAGGCTGTTCCCCACGTACCTTTTGTCTTACAGATAAAAACAAATTTCACTTATGTCCCCCACTAGAAACTGACCCCCTCATCCACTAAAAATTGTAACCCCCCCCCACACACACACACACACACTCACTGGCATAGCCAGAATTTTATATTGGGAGGGGGCAACCGACACTATGACTTTATAATTGGGTGGCATGACCCCCCCCCCCCCACTACGCAACTGCCCCCACTCCAGATATTGTTGAGAAATATCATTAAAATTAAAGGGACACTCCTGAGTTTGCTGCATTGTAAGATGTTTTCGACTAATAAAATATTTCTACAATTAAACTTACATATTAAATATATTTTCTTGTTTAGAATATCAGTGTCTGTATATTCAATGTGTTTCTATTCATCTTAATATTTGTAAGAAGCCCAAACTGGATTTTGACTTCAAATAATTTCATATACATGTACGGAAAAATATTTTTTAGGAAATAAAATGAAAATTAACACAGTACAAATATTAGAATGATCAGAAACACATTTAATATACAGCCACTAATATTCTAAACAAGAAAATATATTTAATATGTAAGTTTAATCGTAGAACTATTTTATTAGTCGATAACATCTTAAGACATTGCAGCAAACTGAGGAATGTCCCTTTAATCAAGGTTTTGAAAACAAAATGTTTCCTGCTTGGTGCTTCTCCAAATTGTCTTGGTGCCTTTACTTTTTGTTATTCATTTATTTCAACTTATTTTTGTGCTTATATCAAATTAAGGTTTAAGCACTCTGTCCTGGTCACACACCTTAGCTATCTGGACTGTCTGTCCAGAACAGTTGGTTAGTAGTTAGTGAGAAAAAAAGAGGGTATAGTGGTCTTACACCTACCCATTGAGTCATTAAAACTCGCTCTGTGTGGGAGCTGGTACCGGGCTGTGAACCCAGTACCTACCAGTCTTATGTCTGATGGCTTAACCACTACGCCACTGAGGCTGGGTTATTGTTATTAAACTGAAGGCAACACTTCTCGTGCCCACCTATATAATAAAATTCAACCCATGTCCAAACCCCAGTGCTCCCACAGTTCAGTTGGGAACCCCCAGTGAACATAAAAAACTTTGTTTTGTTTAACTACACCACTAGAGCACATTGATTTATTAGTCATCGGCTAATGGAAGTCAAACATTTGGTAATTCTGGCATATAGTCTTAGAGAGGAAACCTGCTACGGTACATTTTTCCATTACTAGCAAGGGATCTTTTATATGCACCATCCCACAGACAGTATAGCACCAGGGCTTCTACATTATGGTAGCCCCACTCCCATGGCTAGTGATTTTCAATGTTGGGCTAGTAAATAACTACTATTGCCATGCCAGACAGGGCTTCTAGATTATGGTAGCCCCACTCCCATGGCTAGTGATATTCAATGTTGGGCTAGTAAATAACTACTACTGCCATGCCAGACAGGGCTTCTAGATCATGGTAGCCCCACTCCCATGGCTAGTGATTTTCAATGTTGGGCTAGTAAATAACTACTATTGCCATGCCAGACAGGGCTTCTAGATTATGGTAGCCCCACTCCCATGGCTAGTGATTTTCAATGTTGGGCTAGTAAATAACTACTATTGCCATGCCAGACAGGGCTTCTAGATTATGGTAGCCCCACTCCCATGGCTAGTAATATTCAATGTTGGGCTAGTAAATAACTACTATTGCCATGCCAGACAGGGCTTCTAGATTATGGTAGCCCCACTCCCATGGCTAGTGATATTCAATGTTGGGCTAGTAAATAACTACTATTGCCATGCCCGACGGGGCTTGTAGATTAAGGTAGCCCCACTCCCATGGCTAGTGATATTCAATGTTGGGCTAGTAAATAACTACTATTGCCATGCCCGACGGGGCTTGTAGATTAAGGTAGCCCCACTCCCATGGCTAGTGATATTCAATGTTGGGCTAGTAAATAACTACTATTGCCATGCCCGACGGGGCTTCTAGATTATGGTAGCCCCACTCCCATGGCTAGTGATATTCAATGTTGGGCTAGTAAATAACTACTATTGCCATGCCAGACGGGGCTTCTAGATTATGGTAGCCCCACTCCCATGGCTAGTGATTTTCAATGTTGGGCTAGTAAATAACTACCCTTGCCATGCCAGACAGGGCTTCTAGATTATGGTAGCCCCACTCCCATGGCTAGTGATTTTCAATGTTGGGCTAGTAAATAACTACTATTGCCATGCCAGACAGGGCTTCTAGATTATGGTAGCCCCACTCCCATGGCTAGTGATTTTCAATGTTGGGCTAGTAAATAACTACTATTGCCATGCCAGACAGGGCTTCTAGATTATGGTAGCCCCACTCCCATGGCTAGTGATATTCAATGTTGGGCTAGTAAATAACTACTATTGCCATGCCAGACAGGGCTTCTAGATTATGGTAGCCCCACTCCCATGGCTAGTGATATTCAATGTTGGGCTAGTAAATAACTACTATTGCCATGCCAGACAGGGCTTCTAGATTATGGTAGCCCCACTCCCATGGCTAGTGATATTCAATGTTGGGCTAGTAAATAACTACTATTGCCATGCCAGACAGGGCTTCTAGATTATGGTAGCCCCACTCCCATGGCTAGTGATATTCAATGTTGGGCTAGTAAATAACTACCCTTGCCATGCCCGACGGCTAGTGAAATTTTTGGGTTAAATGTTACATTTGTCTATTTTGTAAATATGAATATCCTGCCCCAAACCCCCACCCCCTACCCCTAAATTTAGTGTCTTTAAGCTATATATCTCTCTTTAGGTGACATCTGTTTTTTACTGTTATTTAGTAAAATTGTATTAACTTAAAGTAAAGTAGGGCTAGTGAATTTTTAATCATGGCTAGTAAATTTAAAAAATCACTGATTCCATGGCTAGTAGATTTTATTAAAATTCTAGAAACCCTGATAGCACATACCACAGCCTTTGATATACCAGTCGTGGTGCACTGGCTGGAACAAGCCCCCAGTGTGAAGTATTTAGGTGGTTCCTGGGTGGGTTGTATAACGGGGCAGGATTTAGCTCAATCGGTTGAGTGCTTGCCTGAGGTGCTTGTGTCGCAGGATCGAATCACCTCAGTGGATCCATTCAACTAACTGGATTTTTTCTCGTTCAGACCAGTGCACCACAACTGGTCAAAGGCCATGGTTTGTGCTTTCCTGTCAGCGGGAAAGTGCATACAAAAAGATCCCATGCTTGTAATGAAAAAATGTAGTGGGTTTCCTCTGATGACTACGAGACAAAATTTACCAAATGTTTGACATCCAACGGCCGATGATTAATGAATCAATGTGCTCTAGTGGTGTCATTAAACAAAATAAACCTTTCTCTGTATGACTGTACCTGTACATGTCGACTCCTGAAATTGTTTTCAGTCCACTACCAGTCCAACTTGAAGGGACTATAGGTTTCATCTCTGTCCTGTCTGTCTGTCTGTCTTTCTGTCTGTCTGTGTCTATCCGTCTGTCTGTCTGTGTCTATCCTCTTGTCTGTCTGTGTCTATCCTTCTGTCTGTCTGTGTCTATCCTTCTGTCTGTGTCTGTCCTTTTGTCTATCTCTGTCTATCCTTCTGTCTGTGTCTGTGTCTATCCTTCTGTCTGTCTGTGTGTGTCTATCCTTCTGTCTGTCTGTGTCTATCCTCCTGTCTGCCTGTGTCTATCCTCCTGTCTGTCTGTGTCTATCCTTCTGTCTGTCTGTCTGTGTCTATCCTGTCTGTCTGTGTCTATTCTTCTGTCTATCCTCCTGTCTGTCTGTGTCTGTCTGTGTCAATCTGTTACAGGGTGTACACTACCAAATCAAATCCCATAGACGACAATAGTAACATATACGGCTAAAACTCCTACCTGCAACGTATCAACCGACATAAACGCCACGGATATAAATACTACCACCCCTTACGCTTAAAGTGAATCAGAAAAAAATGGGGGTCAAGCTGCTCGTTTCTGAGATAATGGGTAGCGTCTATGACTACCCTAGTTTCGCACAAAATTTGAGTACTTTTTTTTACAGGTACCCCATACATGTTTCAAGCACAAGGCTACTTGACACATTGGTACTAGATGAAATAAAATTGCACATTTATTTTACCCAGATGAAACTATTATTTTTTACAACCAACACACTCACATTTATAACCAATCACAGGACTTGTGGTGTTCACTTCTCTATCAAAAGTTCGGTGCACCTCGAACTTTGACCCAGCCGGAAGTTATTTGGTATTGTACTACCTATACTGATAACATACATTTTTCAAAAAGTGTCCAGCTATGTGTCTTTATGACAACCAGGATCTGGTGTATTCTGACATAAACTGACAACCTCACTGAAACTGTTGTTTCTACAGTGCAACCTAATATAATGTACCCCTCAAAAAGCATAATATTGCATATAGTTTTGTACAAATGCAATATGTCATATTAAACAACAAAATGTTTTAAAATAAAACTCCTGAAGATATTTACTTTCAGTTGGGTGTGTGTACTCAGGTATATATGTAGAGACAACAAAGATAGTCAGAGTACCTCTACCCCTTTAAAGAATTCCATTAAAACACATGCACTTGATTGACCCCTAGATTATGAAGACCTTAACAGGCACATCAAAGAAATATCAGTATTAAAAAAATACACTGTCTGAGGAAGGAAACACAAACATGACTGTACCTGTATGAAGTAATGACTTAATGTCCTGAACATTAGTGTTGGGGGGAAATCCTGTATGCTGGGTGTGGGTGTCTTCAAGTTACCAGGTGTAGGAATTTCAAATCCATCGGCCATGCTGATTTTCATAATGAACTATCAAAACCAATGGCAGCCACCAATATTCCTGACTATATTTTATTTATAGCCTACTGTAGTTGGAGGTTTTAATAGTTGTGATATCTGGAATAATCATGCAGCTTTAACACATTTATTTTTGATTAATTACCGAAAAAAACTATTTTTAAATGACAAAATTACCCGAACATCTATTTTCTTGCATTATTTTCTAATCCGGATGAATACAGTATGTACATTAGATGTATTCCTACAATCTGTAATCCAGCATTTTATTTAGCTAGTAACATTAGGTAATACAGCTTTAACAATAAAATAAATTATCAACTTAATCCAAGGCAGATAATCAAATCTGAAAAAATTGGTTCTGAATCTAGTATAAACTCAAAATGCTTTTCATGAGAGCTAACTAAGTGATTATTAAGAAACAAAAATGATCTGGAGATCTAAGTATATGTTTAACAACCTTATTGTTATGTACAAATAAGAACAGAAGGCACAATAGTGACAACAAATTTAATTATGTTTTTGGTAAAGGTTTTTTTCAAATTTACTTTAAATTTTGCATAAAACTACAAATTTGTCTAAAATATAACTTAGCACCCTATAAATATGTCAAAATGACAATAAAAATCAACTTCTTTACAAATTTGAGTTTTCAGAATTTCATACATAAAAAATTAACAATGTTAATGGAAACTAAAGACATTAACCCACTATTGGCACATGCTATTTTTAATATAAAAATAAATTGCTATTAAAATCTTAGTTCAGGTTGCCTATATATAATACCATATTTAAGAGCAGTTGTATATGGCAAGTCAAATACCATGTAAAAAGAAATTATTGAAATCTTTACAGTATGAATTATAGGCCAAAACCAACTTTTCTTCAGTGCTAACTTTGATTCAAACTCCATTCAGAGCCATGTACAGAGATTATTGTCAAGGTCAAGGTCATTGTGAACTTGCATGATCGAGTGATGGCTAATTAATCAACCAGTATAGTTTAATTAAATAAAATGACAAAATCATAATATTTTTTATTATGCACTGAATATGTGCTATAGGGTGTACACTACCAAATCAAATCCCATAGACGACAATAGTAACATATACGGCTAAAACTCCTACCTGCAACGTATCAACCGACATAAACGCCACGGATATAAATACTACCACCCCTTACGCTTAAAGTGAATCAGAAAAAAATGGGGGTCAAGCTGCTCGTTTCTGAGATAACGGGTAGCGTCTATGACTACCCTAGTTTCGCACAAAATTTGAGTACTTTTTTTTACAGGTACCCCATACATGTTTCAAGCACAAGGCTACTTGACACATTGGTACTAGATGAAATAAAATTGCACATTTATTTTACCCAGATGAAACTATTATTTTTTACAACCAACACACTCACATTTATAACCAATCACAGGACTTGTGGTGTTCAGTTCTCTATCAAAAGTTCGGTGCACCTCGAACTTTGACCCAGCCGGAAGTTATTTGGTATTGTACTACCTATAGGTTCCATTAGACCAAATAAATTCCCATTGACGACCATAGTAACAATTCTTAATAAAACTAACAGAAGCAACATTTGAAACCACCGGGCCAGTATATAACCTGACAGTGTGGTACCTCCCACTGATAATTATTCGAAGAAACTCTACTGTCACATATCGTTTTAAGCACTTACAGGAAGTTTACATTTCCCACCGTCTGGGAATTTTTATTAACACCCCAGTTATTGACAAGTACAAAATATCACTAGTGTAATAATTGTTCAGGTAATAAAACATGTGGAACTGATCAGGCATTTGTCATATTATTTGCACAAATAACCAGTGTCACATATATCCACCAATCACAACCATAGTTACAGTTTACTCCTTAAACATTTGACGGTGCACTTGGAACTTTGACCTGACAATCACATGATTGGTACATTACAACCTACAGATCAGGGTTGAGTTTCATGGCGATTTACTCATCTTTGACAGAGTTATGACCTTGAACTGACGAGATACGAGAATGTGTTTTTTTCTTTCTAGACTCTGTTTTTGCAATGTCTTAAGATACTGAGTTAAAATTTTGTGTATAGCTTTATCATGTTCTGTCAGATCAGACTTACATGGCAATTTACCCATTTTTGATAGTTATGGCCCTTGAACTTGAGAGATACAAAAATTTGTTGGGCCCAGTAGGGGACATGTGTTGCTTTAGCAGTACTCTCACAATGCATGTTGATCCACAAAGACTCTGCCCCACTGTTGTGAACCCTTTATAGATGTTAAATATTTAATTGGTTCCTGGGTTGTTTGAGTGACAGCATTCTTTGTATGACCACATATGTCGACTAGGGGTGGGATGTAGCTCAGTGGTCTGCGATCGATCCCCCTTTCGGTGGGCCCATGGGCTATTTCTCGTTCCAGCCAGTGCAGCACGACTGGTATATCAACGGCCGTGGTATGTGGGATGGTACATATAAAAGATCGAAAAGAGTAGCCCATGAAGTGGCGACAGCAGGTTTCCTCTCTCAGTATCTGTGTGGTCCTTAACCATATGTCCGACGCCATATAACTGTAAATAAACTGTCTTGAGCATGTTGTTAAATAAAACATTTCCTTCTCCCTTAAATTGTTTTTAAACCACAAAATCTCCACCCCTCCCACCACAGTTTGGGAACCCCTGTGTTAAGTACTTAAGTGGTTCCTGGGTGGCTTGGAGTGTTGGTACTCTGTTTTACCATTCATGCGACTCCTTGAATTGTTTTTGATCCACAAAAGCCAGGCATTCATGAAGTGGCAGATTGTCCAAACAAAATTGGCGCTCTCTGATAACAAAGTGTTTGTTTACGTCCAGCCAGGACACTCCAGGTTCTGTACTCACGGAATCAGGTACAAGAACAATGTCACATCAGTATGCTGAGAACTTGTTCTCAAGAGGGGGAATCCCAAGTTCAAATTTGTTAAGTATTTTAGCATAATGTGCTCTGTTTGTTCCACTGCAATGGAAACCACGTCTAACAATGTGTAGACAAACACACAGGTATGCTAAATAAATAAGAGCCATTTTTGTTATGTTTTTTTAAAGACATGTATTTAGTAATGCATATATGTGTGTGTGTGTGTGCAGGCCAGATTTGTTATGGGGGCAGGACGTAACCCAGTGGTAAAGCGTTCGCTCGATGCATGATTGGTCTAGGATCAATCCCTGTCAGTGGGCCCATTGGGCTATTTCTCGTTCCAGCCAGTGCACCAGGACTGGTATATCAAAGGCTGTGGTATGTACTACTCTGTCTGTGGGATGGTGCATATAAAGATCCCTTGCTGCTAATCGAAAAGAGTAGCCCATGAAGTTGCGACAGCAGGTTTCCTCTCTCAATATCTGTGTGGTCCTTAACCATATGTCTGATGCCATATAACTGTAAAATAAAATGTGTTGAGTGTGTCGTTAAATAAAACATTTCTTTCTTTCTTTCTGTCTGTTTGTCCAACTGCAATGGAAACCATGTCTAACAATGTGTGGACAAACACACATGTATGCTAAATAAATAGAGACATTTTTGTTGTGGTTTTTTAAGACATATATTTAGTAATGTATATATATCATATGCATGCAGGCCTCAGATTTGTTAAATGCGAGGGCTGTGCCATTTTGGCCTCGACCGATGGAGATTTTTTTTTTTTTTTAGGGCATTATGGCCAAAAGGCAGGGCAAAAAAGGCAAATTTCATGAAGTGTATTAATTTATAATACAACAGCACCCACTCAAAAAAAAAGTGTGAACAGTTTAATTTTTCAATTACTAACACACAAAATAAGGCCCAGCCAGTTTGGCCCAGTTAGGTGATGGGTGGATGGATGGGGAGTTGGATGAATGGATTTGGGTGGCTGGAATTTTGATGGATGAATAGATGGATGATGGGTTTTGAATGGATGGATGGTGGGTTTTGGATAGATGGTTGGTTTTGTATGGCTGGAATTTTGATGGATGAATAGATGGATCATGGGTTTTGAGTGGATGGATGGTGGGTTTTGGATAGATGGTTGGTTTTGGGTGGATGGATTTTGGATGGATGAATGGATGTTTGGTTTTGGGTGGGTTTTGTAAAGATAGATGGATGGTTGGTTTGTGTGGGTGGGTTTGTATGGATGATTGGTTTTAGATATAGGATGGATGGATGGTTTGTGAGTTTGGGATGGATGGTGTTGTGTGGGTGGGTTTTAAATGGATGGATGTATGGGTAGATGTTTTTTGGTGGGTGGTTTCTAACGGATAGATGTATGGATGAATAGATGGATGGATCGATGGATGCAACAAGCATTGTTGAATACAAACATGGATAGTATCCAACTACAAACAAACATACTGGCTATTGTGTGTTAAACAAAGATAATAATGATACAGAGATGATAGTGATAGTCCGATTTGTTGATATTGTTGATATTAATATGGACATTCATGATAAACCAGAACTTCTACTTCATTCATGTGATGTGTTACCAAGTATTGGAGGAATGTTAACAACAAAACGATAGTGCTGTTTATTCAGTGGCATAGCGAGGGCCATGCTCCCCCACCCAATGATACATGCTGTTTATTCAGTCACATAGAGAGGGCCATGCCCCCCCCCCCCCCCAATCAAACTTTTTTCACTGTATTTTAAAATTTTATAAAATCATACATACATACATAGTGTGGGTTGCCCCCCAATAGTGGGTTGTGCCCCCCCCCCCCCCACCCCAATCTAAAATCCTGGCTACACCAGTGTGTTGTGGCTCTGTTTATGACTGTACTTAGGGCCGTACCCTGATCAAAATCCTGGGGGGGGGGGGGGGGGGGCAGGGGTCACTATTTTAATAAACAAATGAAACACTATACAAATTAAACCCTGAGATGTGTATGCTATTTTCTGGAGTGAGATTCTCAGGGGGGGATAATAGGGATCGATCCTAGATCCACCACACATCAGGTGAGTGATTACCGCTGGGCTATGTCCTGCTCCACACTATCCATGTATACTAAGACAAAACAAAGTTTAGTTATTTAGAACTTCTACGTTCTACATGTAGTTTTAACCCCCAAGCTACATTCAATGTCATGACAGTTGGGCACCACAAATTACATATATATGAATTCCACCATATATGTATATGTATAATGCCTGTAATCGACATCAATCAATTTCTACATAAATGGGTTGAATAGATCCCACTTATGTATCCTCCTACATGTGTGCGTATCTGATTACCCTATGCATTGTGGGTTTACGTATACGAATTAAGGAAAAAACTGAATTTGTACCTTGCACTTTTTGTTTTGTATTTAAAATATCAATTAAATCCATTGTCTGATTTCACTTGTAAGGTTACAAGTTTTCTTTTATTTGACTATATTTACCAAATTGTGCCTGTTTCACTCTATTGTTACTTTATATAGATGTATTACTGGTTTTTAGATTAACTAAACTTAAAGTCCATTTTCACTTGTTGAAACTTAGTATCCATTTTTCACTTGTTGAAACTTAGTGTCCATTTTCACTTGTTGAAACTTAGTGTCCGTTTTCACTTGTTGAAACTTAGTGTCATTTTCACTTGTTGAAAGTTGAAACTTAGTGTCCATTTTCACTTGTTGAAACTTAGTGTCCATTTTCACTCTTTGGAACTTAGTGTCCATTTTCACTTGTTGAAACTTAGTGTCCAGTTTAGTGTCCATTTTCACTTGTTGAAACTTAGTGTCCATTTTCACTATTTGAAACTTAGTGTCCATTTTCACTATTTGAAACTTAGTGTCATTTTTCACTTGTAGAAACTTAGTGTCATTTTTCACTTGTAGAAACTTAGTGTCCATTTTCACTTGTAGTGTCCATTTTCACTTGTAGAAACTTAGTGTCCATTTTAGTGTCCATTTTCACTTGTTGAAACTTAGTGTCCATTTTAGTGTCCATTTTCACTTGTAGAAACTTGGTTCAGCGCCTTTAAATCCAAGCACTGTAAACTCCAGCTTCAGTTGATGTATGTCTGTTGTCTGTCACTGATACTATATAATTACTGTCCCCCTAATCCACCCTAGATAAGAAACCAGATGTTGTGACTCTATATAGGTTTATATAGATAGCATAACCCTGTATGTCTTTATGTGATCTTGTCAGTCCAGAGTGAAAAACTGCTCAAGATGGAAAATGTCATTCCCAGTTGTTTCTAATCCTAACTCAGCTGGATTCCAATTCCAGCAAGGATTAGTTTTCAGCTACTGATACCAAGTTTAAACTGAGCTGTTAAAGGTAAATTCAGTTTGACTGCAGATACATGGACTAGCTGTGATATAATCTGATAGTCTTGACATTCTAATTGGTGGATTAATTACCTGACAACTCGTCCCTCCCACTTAATAGATCTGTAAGGGCGAGATGTAGCTCAGTGGGTTGAGTGCTCGCCTCAGGTGCTTGCATCGCAGGATCGAACCATTTCGGTGGATGCATTCAACTGATTGGGTGGTTTTTTTTCTCTCATTCCATCCAGTGCTTCACAACTGGTCAAAGTCTGTGATATGTGCTTTCCTGTCTGTCGGAAAGTGCACATAAAAGATCCCTTACTGCTAATGAAAAAATGTAACGGGTTTCCTCTGATTGACTATAAGTTTGAATGAGCAAATGTTTGACATCCAATAGCCGATGATTAATTAATTAATCAATGTGCTCAAATGGTGTCATTAAACAAAAGAAATGTGTTGTAATAGATCGGTGTGGTTGGTGGGAGAAGGGACCGCCTGCACCGGCGGGAGGACCCACAGCACAACCGGGGTCGGTAGCAGGCGGAGGGTTGGTTTGAGTACTATGGATTTTGGAATGTCCCATTGGATTAATGCCAAAGAGAAAAAGGTGCGCAGTTTGAATTACAAAAATTGTTAAAACAAATTATCGGTCCACCAAATGGAAATGGGGGAGCTATATAGGGAATAACCGGTTACTGTCTTAAGATATCGGCTTTATCCTGCGAAGGTTACAAGGGTGAATGCAGCGAGGCTCTGCCGATATCTTAAGATATCGGCTTTATCCTGCGAAGGTTACAAGGGTGAATGCAGCGAGGCTCTGCCGATATCTTAAGATATCGGCTTTATCCTGCGAAGGTTACAAGGGTGAATGCAGCGAGGCTCTGCCGATATCTTAAGATATCGGCTTTATCCTGCGAAGGTTACAAGGGTGAATGCAGCGAGGCTCTGCCGATATCTTAAGATATCGGCTTTATCCTGCGAAGGTTAGAAGGGTGAATGCAGCGAGGCTCTGCCGATATCTTAAGACAGTAACCAGTTATTTCTTTTATCCTGCAATCCTACAGGAATATTCGGAAAATCATTATTTATTCCAGTTTTGTGTATGCAAATTGCGTATTGTCAACCTAGCAAGGCTTTTGCCATATGCAAGAGGCATGACGTCATTATTGTAAGACGCTAGCTACATTCTGTCACATTAAAAAAGCGTTTCTAAACTCTAATTCATAAATAAATATACAAGTTTTGTGTTGTTATCGCAAAATTTAAAGTTATTTGTATTTACTGCACTTCAACAAATGATATAAAGAGTATGTTTATTGAAAATCTACTCTGAAATACTCGAGTCGAGTCGGGCTTATGTCACGTGACCTATATTTTTGGTCAGTTACCGAAAATATAGAGATTTATCTAGTCATCATATCTTGCCAATGTATACAGTGATTACTGGATAAATATGTTTTGGAACTTAGTTTGTTGAGAGTAGCTCATTACCATAGGACCTAGTTGGGCATTTAAGAATCACTATATATATACTCTTCAAAACAAGTAGGGGAACCTCAAATATTAATGTCAACTATTAGGCAACAGACATCCTAGTAAAGAATGTTCAGATCTGTTTATCAACACATCACACAGTTGTCCCGTACACGTGCGTGGGGTGTCATTCTTGATTTTAACCATTTCCAGGAAGGTCCATTAATCACTGTGGAACATTATTTCTGTCAATCTTTTTCATTCTGTTGATCATATAGTTGTTATTGTTTTGTTTTTAGTCATTTTTATTGTTTGAATTTGCTATTTACTGATAAAAAACGTCAACTTTCAAATTTCACTTCTGACCCCAACCATCTTTCAAGATCTTTGGTGGTCATAAAACCTACTGTAATACTGAACTACCAGTTGTAATGTTTGCCCAGTTAATTCACTATTATCATATAACTTCCCCACAGCAAATATACCTTAAAATTTTGGCAATTGTAAAAACTGCTGTACAGACCACCACACCAGGATGTTTTGGCAGTGTGGATTGCTAAACCGTGTTTACTGTTGTTTGTCAAGAACGTCTGATGTGTTAATCCCTGCATGGCCAGAAGGTTTTCATTGTGGAGAATTGCACACTTACTTGTGTCCGCGTCTATGGGGGGAAAGCTCCTTAACAGCCACTGAGGCGATTTGGTCCTGATAAGCTGATTACTCAATCAGTAAGGTCACCATGAACTAGTGTGTTAAAAATCGGAATTTCATCATCGTTCATTGCTCATGAATGTTTGGTGCCTGCCGATCAAATTTTGATTCACCTGGGGCCTAATTCACTAAACTTTCGCAACTTTACGATCTCGTAGTGAAATGCTAAAAGACTTGCAAAGAGGATGCTTTGTTGTCTAGCAGAGCCTAAGAGACCTTTGTGAATTAGGCCCCTGGGGTCTAGTTCCTACAAATGGCTAATTTTACCTTTAATAACTATTTAATATAACTATAGGTACTGTTAACAAAGTTTAACATTAAATTTCATTAAAAAGAGGTGGGACATAGTCCAGTGGTAAAGCGCTTGAGTGATTGATCTAGGATCAATCCCTGTTGGTGGCCCATTGGGCTATTTCTAGTTCCAACCAGTGCACCATAACTGGTATATCAAAGGCTGTGGTATGTGCTACCATGTCTTTGGGATGGTACATATAAAAGAACCTTTGTACAAATGGAAAAATCTAGCGGGTTTCCGCTCTATGACTATTATATCAGAATTACTCAATGTTTGACATCCAATAGCTGATGATTAATAAATCAATGTGCTCTAGTTGTGTCATTATAAACAAAACTACTAACTTTTCATTGAAAACCTCATCAAAGTTAAAGTTTGTTATTTTAAAAACACCACTAGAGCACATTGATTTATTAATAATCATTGGATGTCAAATGTTTGGTAATTTCGACATATAGTCTTGGAGAAGAAACTCAGTATATGGTCCCATTAACAGCATGGGATCTTTTATTTGCACTACCCCACAGACAGGATAACACATACCAAGGCCTTTTGATATACCAGTCGTGGTGCACTGGCTGGAATGAGAAATAACCCCAATGGACCCACCAATGGGGATTGATCCTAGACAGACCGTACATCAGGTGAGTGCCTTACCACTGGGCTACATCTCACTCCTATAACCTCACCAAGGTTGTACAAGGTCATTTTAACTTCTCTCATAAATACTCTAGGGGTGGGGCATAGCCCAGTGGTAAAGTGTTCACTTGGTGCTTGGTCAGTCTAAGATCAATCCCTGTCAGTGGACCCATTGGGCTATTTTTCATTTTAGCCAGTGTTCCACAACTAGTATAACAAAGGCCATGGTATGTACTGTGGGATTTTGTATATAAAAGATTCCTTGCTGCTAATCGAAAAGAGTAGCAACAGCGGGTTTCCTCTCTCAATATCTGTGTGGTCCTTAACCATATGTCTGACGCCATATGACCGTAAATAAAATGTGTTGAGTCCGTCGTTAAATAAAAAAAAAAAAAATTCCTTTCCTCATAAATACTCATTCTGACAAAGTCAACTTGAAAGAAATTTCAGATACTTGTATGTTGGTTGTTACTTTAACAAGTCCGAGCTGTAAATCGTTTTAGTACAGTCGTTGACATAAACATTAACTTGACAGTTCAGTGCTTTGAAAGATTTTAGTATGGTCTTGCGGATGGTGAACAGTGACTTTGAAAGCCTTGCTTTGAAAGATCTGTGTTAGAGTCTTGTGGTCATAAAAATTAAGTAAACATCTCCATAGCTTTTAAAGATTTTAGTACGATCTTGTTAAAAAAAGATTTCACTAGGATTGATCCCCATCATTGTGTCTTGTTCCAGCCATTGCACCTTGATTGGTATGTCAAAGGGTGTGGTATGTACTATCCTGTCTGTGGAATGGTGCATATAAAAGATACCTTGCTACTAAAACTAGCAGCTTTCTTCTCTAAGACTGTGTCAAAATAATCAAATATTTGACATCCAATAGCTGATGATTATAATAAATCAATGTGCTCTAGTTGTGCCATTAAACAAAACAAAATTTTAAAAGATTTTAGAGTTGCTCTTGTGGACATAAAAAAATCAACTCTGTTTTCTATCTTTCAAAGATTTTAATCTGTTTTCCCATGAAAATTGATTCAAATACCTTTCTAAATTTTAATTTTGCTGTAGTCTCGTAGTCATAAAAAATTAAGTAAACATGTCTGAACAAAGACCTTAGTATGATCTTGTTATTAAAGTGAATTTTCTGCTTTCAATGATATCTGTATTTTCTTTTCTTGTGGTCATAAAAGTAACTCATTTCCATCTTTCAAAAATCTTTTGGGGCGGGATGTAGCCCAATGGTACAGCGGTCGCTCGATGTGCCTTCGATGTGGGATCGATCCCCATCGGTGGGCCCATTGGGCTATTTCTTGTCCCAGCCAGTGCACCACAACTGGTAATTAAAGGCCGTGGTATGTGCTTTCCTGTCTGTGAATTGGTCCATATAAAAGATCATTTGCTACTAATAGAAAAATGTAGTGGGTTTCCTCTCTAAGACTCTATGTCTGAATTACCAAATGTTTGACATCCAATAGCTGATGGTTAATAAATCAGTGTGCTCTACTGGTGTCATTAAACAAAACAAACTTTAGAGATCTCATATGTTTTAAAAGTCTTGTGGTCATAACAATTAACTCATATTTTAAAGTTTTCGAAGATCTTAGTATGGTCTTATACAAATTGACTTCATCTCACTACTGTTTAAGATTTCATGTTTTAAAAGTCTTGTGGTCATAAAAAGTAACTCATAGTTTCCAACTCCACAACTGGTGTAACAAAGGCCGTGGTATGTACTATCCTGTCTGTGTGATGGTGCATATAAAAGATCTCTTGCTGCTAATAAAAAAAAGTAGCCCATGAAGTGGCGACAGCGGGTTTCCTCCTTCAATATCTGTGTGGTCCTTAACCATATATCTGATGCCATATGTGTTGAGTGCGTTGTTAAATAAAACATTTCCTTCATAGTTTCAAGTTTTCGAAGATCTTAGTATGGTCTTAAATACAAATTGACTTCAACTCACTGCTTTCATAGATCTCAAATGTTTTTTAAAAGTATTGTGGTCATAAACATTAACTCAACTTCTCTGGTTTTGAAAGATCTCGCAGTAGGTTTTGTTGTCACAAGAAATTAACTGATCGACATCTGTGCTTTGAAGGGTCTTAATGTGGCGGCCTTTTCAGCGTCGGATTTTTAAAAAAGAGTCTCGCATTGTTAGATACATCGCTGACTCGTAACCACCGCCTGTGTTAACAATGGAGTGAGCCACAGTCTTTCATCTTTTCATGTTCAACAGCTTATTGTGAGAGTCTTTCATCAGCCGGGTGTGCTCGCTGCATTAGCAACATGTTGGTGAATAATTAGAAAGAACGAGAGGCATGTTGACATTAGGCAAGGTCATTTTGAGCTTTTCTGCAGAATGATGAAAAGGCAGGAATCCTTTTTGTGTGTTAAAAAAAACCCACCCAAAAACCCAATCCCTCAGGGAGAAACTTACCTAATCCCCATTTATATAATTTTTCTGGGTGACTTCAATCAGATCTTAACTGTCAGTCTGTCTTAGTAGATCTGATGTGAACCAATGTCACTAACAGCATGTTTAGTATTATATTGTTATAGTCTCTAGATCTGATGTTGGTGAATAATTAGAAAGAATGAGAGGCATGTTGACATTAGGCATGGTAATTTTGAGCTTTCTGCAGCATGGTGAAAAGGCAGGAATCCCTTTTGTGTGTAAAAAAAACACCCAAAAACCCAATCCCTCTGGGTGACTAAAGTCAGATTTTAACTGTCAGTCTGTCTTAGTAGATCTGATGTGAACCAATGTCACTACAGGGTGTTTAGTTAGTGTTTTCCTTAGCTTGTTTTAGCATGGTGTAGCACCATGTCTTAATAGTCTAGCACAATCTTGCCTTAATCAGCACCATGCTGTCATGAGATTAAACAAGCCTTTTTTCATTAGTTAATTCTAAAACTGCCTTTATAAAACACCCCAAAAGGTATTATTAATTAATAAAATATATGCCTTTTATATCTTTTGCCATTCATTTATTAAAGCAAGCACATAAATTACATTAATGTTTATTTTAATTAATTTTTGTGTATTTTTAATGAAAAACAAGTGCCCCGAAAATGGTAAAAATGCCCCAAAAGTGTTTGGTCTACCATGCCTTGCCAAATATCTAGGGAAATCACTATTAGTGTTATATCATTATCCAGTGTAACTAAAATCAGATCTTACTGTAATTCAATCTCAGTCAGTCTCTAGATCAGATATGTACCTTTGTCATGTTTAGTGTTATATTGTTATACAGTGTGACTAAAATCAGATCTTACTGTAATTCAATCTCAGTCAGTCTCTAGATCTGATATGAACCAATGTCATGTTTAGTGTTATATTGTTATAGAGTGTGACTAAAATCAGATCTTAACTGTCAGTCTGTCTCATTCTCAGTAGATCTGATATGAACCAATGTCATTATAGGCTAAATTAAAAAATATGTGTGGTTCCGGTTACCCGACCGATCTTTATATTTTTTCGCCATTTTGGCCGACCCTAAACATTATTTCCACCTACTGATCTTCATAACAGTGAGAGGATGCTGCATTTGTTTAAAATGTTACTTTACTTTTTAATGAAAAAGTGTCCTTAAAATGGTGAAAATGCCCCAAAAGTGTTTAGTCTGCCATATGCCTTGCTAAATGTTTAGGGAAAACACTATGTATATGTATATGTATACTCAACAGCGAAAGTTTAGCTAATGTTAAAAGAAATGGCATAACATTTATTGATTAACCTATTTTTATTAATTAGTATTCACATCTGAAATGTTTACCATTTACAAACAACATAAACTCATCAACCTTTGCCTTAACACAACAGGAGGACTTGGTTTTCTTTTAAGTTTATTCAACCATGTCAAATTTAAAAGATATTTGCAAAACATTCGCTGTTGATTGTATATATGTATATGACTATATGATGTATTTGTATATGTACGGTATACGTATACGTATACGTATACGTATACGTATACGTATATGTATATGTATATGACTATGACTATAATATGTATATGTGTATGTGTATGTGTATGTATATGTATATGTATATGTATATGATATATATATATATATATATATATATATATATATATATATATATATATATATATATATATATATATATATATGTGTGTGTGTGTGTGTGTGTGTGTGTGTGTGTATATGTATATGACTATATGTATGTATATGTATATGACTATATGTATATGTATGTATATGACTATATGTATATGTACATTTAAAAAACCCCAACTAATTTCTTGAAACATTGTTTAGCTACAAACATATATATACTAAATATGATTTATCTATTAAAAATTGCTAACCTATGAAAGTATATTCATAGTATGAAAACTTTATTTGTCTAGTAATAATCTAAATTACTTAGATTATATTAGTCTAACAGATGGAATGAACTACATTTGTATTCACACTACAGAGTAATTCTACAAAAATTTTGCCCTTGTTTAATGGATCATCTATTAATGACCTGCGTACATTCCATGCCAGTCATAAAATACCTCTGTCGACTGGGTGATATTCCTTTGTTTGAGTCTACATGCTCTGTATGTCGTGTTTGTGAACAGTTTGTGAACATTCGTAAGCCGTAACTTACTAGCAGATGGACAGACTTATGTAACATTCAGCTTCAGTTTGATCTGCTCCCAACAACAAAGACATTTAAAACAAAATCACATTTCCAACTGTTACCTGTACAAACAACAGTTTTAGTACTGTATTCTGGTGTAGGGTTGTCAAGTTCACAAGAATCCACTATGTATTTAAAGCTAACGATTACCAGACATGATTCTGTTTGTAGTATACGCTGAGATTTAAATATCCAGTTTAGAAAATGGTGATGGGTCACTGCAGAAAGTAAAAAAATGCAACTACCAGTCCGATGGGCGATCTGTCTTTTTGATTTTGTTTGCCACGTGATGTTGATCACTTACCAAGTATTCTTAATAATGTTTTGTCAATAGATCTCTATATATTTATATATCATTTGAAGTGAAGACACTATATTATAATATCGTTAATAATATATTGTTCCCTAGACTGGCGGACTAGTAGAAATTTTGGTGGGCTATAAATTTTAGTTGGTTCTGGTCTGGTGGGCTAGTAAAATATTTTCCATTTCTGCACCCCTAATCAATCGTCCTCAATCCCAGTTCAAAGTGTTTCATGACTGTGACATTAAAGTTCATGGTATGTACTGTCATGTCTGAAAAACTGCTTGGAAAAGATCCCTTGCTGCTATTTCTGGAGTAGCCTGTGTGGCAGCTGTGGGTTTCTTCTTTTTGTCAGGGGATGGATCTAGCTCGGTCAGTAGAGTGCTCGGCTGAGGTGCTTTGGTCAAAGGATCGAACCTTAAAGGAATACCGTCACGGATTTAAGGACCTTATTTCTCTAAAAATGGATAATAAATAAAAATTACATTAATTGTTGGAAACCAAATCTAGCTATCGCATCATTAACTGAACCATGATGGAGTGAAATCCGTGTCATCCCTCTCGGCAATTTTAGTTTTTGAATTATGGACCATTGCCATAATTCAATTATTTTTACAAAATGTCATTAATAAATGGAGTATGATGGTTATGAAGATGGTTGAATAAAGTACATTTAGGGACAAATCAAATTATTTGTATTCAGGTAATACTTTGTTAGACCATTAAATAGGTCAGTGGTCTGTGACAATATGCCTTTAATTGTCAGTGGTCCCATTCTCTAACAGGTTTTCATCTATCACAACTATTGTGCATCAAAGTTCATGGTTTGTACTGTTATATCTGGAACAGTACATATAAAAGAGAATTTTGTTTTTCAGGTTTGATTTTGAGGGGTTTTACTGTATTTGCAAATACATATGTATGCATATTTTATATAGAACTGTCAAGCAAAATTCAACTAAAATTATTTGTTGGCATTTGATTATCATTTGTCAAAAAAATTAAATAAAATACAACCCCAGATATAATGTGTTGTGTATTTGAAGGAAGAAAAAAAAGTTTTTTTTTATTTTACAGTTATATGGTGTCCGACAAAATTATGGTTAAGGACCACACAGATATTGAGAGAGGAAACCCACTGTCACCACTTCATGGGCTACTCTTTTCGATTAGCAGCAAGGGATCTTTTATATACACCATCCCACAGACAGGGTAGTACATACCATGGCCTTTGATATACCAGTCGTGGTGCACTGGTTGGAATGAGAATTAGCTCAATGGGCCCACCAACGGGTATTGATCCCAGATCGACCGCGAATCAAGCGGGCACTTGTGTCTTTGAATGAGTTTGAACAATATTATATAAAATAAAAGGAGACACCTGTGTACACCTGTATTTACCTGTATTCACCTGTACATGAGTATTTGCTGTATTATTACTGACACGTGAGGTCGTTTGATAATTCATGTTCTCCGAGTAAACATTGTGGAGAATGAGTGGCCCGAACAGCAGTGAAGTGTTTATTGATAATCAGTGGGGCAGATCAAACCTGTTTGTAGTACATGGAGTGAATGTCACAAGTACATGTTGTATGCTATATTGGCAGATTTATTCTTAAAGCAGACCTGGGGCGGGACGTAGCCTAGTGGTAAAGCACTCGCTTGATTCGTGGTCGATTTGGGATCGATCCCCATCTGTGGACCCATTGGGATATTTCTCGTTTCAGCCAGTGCATCACGACTGGCATATCAAGAGCTGTGGTATGTGCTGCCCTGTCTGGAAATGGTGCATATGAAAGATCCCTTGCTACCAATGGAAACATGTAGTGGGTTTCCTCTCTAAGACTATGTGTCAAAATTACCAAATGTTTGACATCCAATAGCCGATGATTAATAAATCAATGTGCTCTAGTGCTCTTGTTAAACGAAAACAAACTTTAAAGTAGACCTACTTGTAGGTGACTGTATACTGTAATATATTAAGTTAGTCTTAGCAAGTAAAGAGTCTGGTTTTAAGGGCATCCAGTTTAGAGAAGTTATGTCCTGTACTGTTTAAAAACGGACTGTGAAAAAAGTCTGGGTTTTATAGGGTCTGATTTTCACAGGTTTCACTATATCATCTATCTTGGCTGTCTTGGCCATTATAGAGCATGTCCTTTATGTACAATATGACATTTGTAGACAAGTGCCTAGTGTATCAAATTTGTCCATTTGGATGTAGGGGCAGAATTTAGCTTAGTCTGTAGAACACTCACCTCGGGTGTTTGGGTTGTGGGATCAAACCTCCTTGGCAGAGCGCCTGTGTGTGCTGTAACCTCACCGTGGTGCAGGGGTGTAACATTCTCTTTGAGAATGGCCAATACAGCACAAATTGAAGTTTAGAGTAATAGTCAGTATCTATCTGTGATATTTATATTTGTATTTGTATTTTTGCACAGTTCTTTACACTGTTTTTATTTATATCTTGAATTTTTCTGTTGATGTTCATCATCACCTTGTTTGTTTCCATTACCATAGTTTGACACCCAATAGCCGATGTATTTTTGCGTCCTGGGGTGTCGTTAAACATTCATTCATTCATTCCTTGGCAGAGTGACTGGGTTTTTTTTCCATTTCAACCAATATCCCACGACTGGTATGTCAAAGGTTGTGGTATGTGCAGTAGACTATGAAAAAATGTATTTATAAGATCCCTTGTTACTAATGGGAAAATATGGCGAGTTTTCTCTTAAGACTATGAGTAAAAAAATTACCCCCGATTATAGCCGATGATTTATAAATCAAGTTGTCATTCCCGCTCCCTTAAACACATTCACTTGGAAAGTTTTAGCAGAGTAACAAATTGATAGCCTTCTGGGGCGGATCCAGCTTTTCTGATGAAGGGGGGTCCAAGACAAAAAGGGCACCATAACATTATGAAAAGGCACAATTGAAAAATTACACACGGTTCACATGGACCATAATATAATAGTGCTACAACAGGGACGCTGGCAGACGTATTCTACAGTGTTCTATACATTGACAGAATAAATAAATTTGTAAAAAACCTAAAAATCCTAAATAAAAGGGGCACTTCTCAAATTTGAGGGAGGATCCGGACACCTTGGACCCCCCTCTAGATCCGCCCCAGGCCTTATAGTAAATATTTTATTACATTTTATTTAAACCTTTAATCTGACTGCTCGGCTAGCAACATTTCAGGAGAGTGATCTTCATCTCACCTTGATTTTGTTCATCAAAGACTAATACATTTGTTCATGGTGTAAATACTACACATACATGTCGGTCACATTTGGTGTATTAAAAGTTTAAAGTTTGTTTTGTTTAACGATTCTACTGGAGCACATTGATTTATTAATCATCGGCTATTGGATGTCAAACATTTAGTAATTTTGACCTATAGTCTTAGAGAAAAATCCCCGCTACATTTGTCCATTAGTAGCAAGGGATCTTTTATATGCACCATCCCACAGACATGATAGCACTTACCACGACACACTCAACACATTTTATTTACAGTTATATGGCATCAGACATATGGCATCAGACATATGGTTAAGGACCACACAGATATTGAGAGAGGAAACCCGCTGTCGACACTTCATGGGCTACTCTTTCCAATTAGCAGCAAGTGATTTTTTGTATACACCATCCCACAGACAGGGTAATACATACCACGGCCTTTGATATACCAGTCGTGGTGCACTGGCTGGAATGAGAAATAGCCCAATGGGCCCACCGACAGGGATCGATCCCAGACTGACTGTGCAACAAGCAAGCACTTTATCACTCGGCTACGTCCTGCCCCACATTTAGTGTATTAATTCTGTTGGCAGATTTATTCACAATAGACCTAGGTGACTAATGTAACACATACAGGGTGTGTAAATACGGTACATACGGTATGTCACATGTAGTTGTAGTGTATTGACAGATTTATTAACTCTGAGTAGATCTGTCTGACTGTAATATTTCATGTACAGAGTTCTGTTGAACTACGTCATGATATCTTTTATATCTCTTGGCAATATAAATGTCAGATTTATTAATAGTAGTTTATTTCACAAGAGTCTGTTGAGTTAAGGCCTGAAATATATGATTATGTAAGTGGGGAGGGAAAGGCAATTTAGGCAATGGTACTAGTAATTTGTTTTAAAATATATATATATATTTCTTTTTGGATTTTGTTTTTTAATGTTATATAAGAGTTGGTATGGGTTTAATATTGTCAGTCTTGGCATTATTACCTCACTAATGTTTAGAGATTTTAAGAAAAATATAAAAAAAACAATTAATGTAAACAGAAATGAATTCATTATTTGAACAAGATTGTCAAAAATAAATTTTATTTAATTTGTCCTTGTTCAAAAATATTTAAAAAAAATTAATTTTTGTTTGTATAAAAATCAGATTTTTCCATTTATTCCCTTTTTGTCAAAAGCTGTAAAAACAAGTTAGACAATTTCTGTGAAATCACCTTTATTTGTGGTGGTCTAATTTTCATGTAATTCAGAGATTAATGCAGTCAGCAGCAAATTTAAGAATACAATAAAAAATACGATACATGTACAGCGACAGATCGGGGGGGGGGGGGGGGGGGGCAGGGGCCCCAGCCCCCTAAATTTTGCAACAGTTGTATTTTTATTTTATTTTGTAAATGTTTTACGTTTGGCCACGTCATTGGGGCCCCCCGAAATCGATTTTCTGGATCTGCCACAGATGTATACATATATTATGAATTTATAACACTACCTTTTTAATCCACAAATTTAAGTACCCAACAAGATATATACATGTATTTTAGCAAAACCATGAACATTTAGTGCCCATGAAAATTAAGTTTTTTTCACATTGTGCTAACACGCTGAGGATATATTTTTGTTTTGTGGGATTGATCCCCATCGGTGGACCCACTGGGCTATTTCTTATTCCAGCCAGTGCACCACGACTGGTATATCAAAGGCCGTGGTATGTACTACCCTGTCTGGGATGGTGAATATAAAAGATCCCTTGCTGACAGGCCTTCTAGAATACGGTGGCCCGATGCCCGAGGCCAGTGTTTTTTGGATTCGGGCCAGTAAAAGTTATTTTGTACAATCCCGATGGCAAGTGGTAAAAAAAAAAAAAAAAAATAAATAATTCTACAACACTACGTCCTACGATCATACAAAAACAAAATAAACATCTACAAGTCACTTCTTTCGATTTGCTATCACATGCAATATTTCACTAACAAACAGTTGGCCACCAGTAATCTCTGACCCATCCATGACATCAATATACCCATTGATATAACTTTATTAAACTTATAAAGTGTATACATTGGAAAAATAAAAGTTCATTGTTTTTGCTGCCATTTTGTTTTTGACACTGGAATCCAAACATTTGTTACTCTAATACTAATAATATGCAAAACGGTAACCAGTCTTTTATTAGTTTTAAAGGTTGCATGTCACTATTTACAAATACTTTAAACGTGTAAATTATTAATTTAATTTATAAAATATGACAAATTGCAAAAAAGTTTTTTTAAAAAGCTTAGGAACACAGTATCATGAAATAGATAAATTTAACAAAGTACCCAAATTGAAAAATTATTAATATGGTGTGTGTGTGGCAAGTGAATTTTAAAAATATTCTAGAATCCCTGCGGCTTGCTGCTAATCGAAAAGAATAGTCCATGAAGTGGCGACAGTGGGTTTCCTCTCTCAATATCTGTGTGGTCCTTAAACATGTCTGACACCATATAACTGTAAATAAAATTTGTTGAGTGCGTCGTTAAATAAAACATTTCTTTCTTTCTTTATATATATTTGTTTGAGTTTTGTATGATTATAATGTTGATTATAATATTTATAATAACCTGTGCATGATTATAATAACCTCTGTATGATTATAATAACCTCTGTATGATTATAATAACCTCTGTATGATTATTCTGATCACCAGCTGTGAAACAGGTTGGGTCTTCACTCCTACGTATATATAGTTATATACATGTACCTGCATACACACATGCACACCTGTACTAAATCACAATGGTGAAAGTCGTGCTATTGATGTGAGTTAGTCACTCCCAGAGATTTCAGCTTAGCAGTCGGGCTAATATTTCAATAGCGCCTGTTGTATAAAAGAGCACATTTATTTTCTGCTTGATTTACGACTTGATTTCATAAACGGAAAAAAAGAGAGTTATGCCCAGGACTATAACGATAGGTTAACAGTCAATAAATGCAGTTAAGTTTGTGTTAAGCAGGCACCTGAAGTTACTGTTGAATTTAAAGAAAGTGGTTGCTAAATGCAGGTCATATGTTACCAGTATTGAAGTAAGTTGAAAATAGTGGAGGGATGGGATATAACCCAGTGGTAAAGTGCTCGCTTGATGTATGGTCGGTCTAGGATCGATCCCCGATGGTAGGCCCATTGGGCTATTTCTCGTTCCAGCCAGTGCACAACTACTGGTATACTAAAGCCCATAGTATGTTTTATCCTGTCTGTGGGACAGTGCATATGAAAGATCCCTTACTACTACTGGAAAAATGTAGCAGGTTTCCTCTCTAAGATTATATGTTAAAATGACCAAATGTTTGACATCCAATAATAAATCCGTGTGCTCTAGTGGTGTCGTTAAGCAAAACAAACTTTAACTTTATTCTCAGGGGAGGGGCCGATGAAGAGTAAGAGTGATAACTCTAATTAAATGGCAAGTTCTCAGTTTGGTTAATGTGCTTATGCAAGTAGTAATTACCAAATTAACAATACAGCTACCAATTTCTGTTCATAATTTGATATGTTAATGTGTAAATACAGTTGCTATATAAGTATATTGTCTTAATTTTTTTAACAGTACAATTTCAACAGACCTAAATATAGGTGATTTAATATACCGGATAGACAAGAAAAATTGTGACCACGGCTACCAAATTAACATTACAGCTACCAATTTCTACTGATACTTTTATACGCTAACCTGCAAATACAAGTACAGTACATGTATTATATTGTAAATTGTCTTAATTTTTTCAACAGCACAAATTAGCAGGTTGGTGTTTTAATACAGACACTGAAAAAGTGACCAAGAGTTTAGGATAGAAACTGCCACTGGGGGGGGGGGGGGGGGGGGGGAGTGAGTAGAAGGTTAAAAATTGTAATAAAGATGTATATTGTAATGAGTAGATGACAGGGACATGACAAATGCTGATGAGGTATGCACCAAATGTCAGATAATTTGACAGGTCCGTCATTGGGTAAGATTTATTTATAAACAGGTTTTTCAAGTCAAACAAAACGGGGCCAGTCTTTAGTGTAGTGTAACACAGCACCACAGCCTCGGTGGTGTCGTGGTTGAGTCATCAGACTAAGGCTGGTAGGTACTGGGTTTGCATCCCGGTAACGTCTCCCAGCCAGAGCGAGTTTAATAACAACTCACCGGCTTCAGTGGTGTAGTAGTTGAGTCATCAGACTTAAGGCTGGTAGGTACTGGGTTCGCATCCCAGTAACGTCTCCCAGCCAGAGTGAGTTTAATAACAACTCACCGGCCTCGGTGGTGTAGTAGTTGAGTCATCAGACTTAAGGCTGGTAGGTACTGGGTTCGCATCCCAGTAACGTCTCCCAGCCAACGTGAGTTTAACAACTCACCGGCCTCGGTGGTGTAGTAGTTGAGTCATCAGACTTAAGGCTGGTAGGTACTGGGTTCGCATCCCAGTAACGTCTCCCAGCCAGAGCGAGTTTAACAACTCACCAGCCTCGGTGGTGTAGTAGTTGAGTCATCAGACTTAAGGCTGGTAGGTACTGGGTTTGCATCCCGGTAACGTCTCCCAGCCAACGTGAGTTTAATAACTCACTGGCCTCGGTGGTGTCGTGGTTGAATTATCAAACTTAAGGATGGTAGGTACTGGGTTCACATCCCGGTAACGTCTCCCAGCCAACGTGAGTTTAATAACTCACCGGCCTCGGTGGTGTCGTGGTTGAATCATCAAACTTAAGGATGGTAGGTACTGGGTTCACATCCCGGTAACGTCTCCCAGCCAACGTGAGTTTAATAACTCACCGGCCTCGGTGGTGTCATGGTTGAATCATCAAACTTAAGGCTGGTAGGTACTGGGTTCACATCCCAGTAATGTTTCCCAGCCAGAGTGAGTTTAATAACAACTCCCCGGCCTCGGTGGTGTCGTGGTTGAGTCATCAGACTTAAGGCTGGTAGGTACTGGGTTCACATCCCGGTAACGTCTCCCAGCCAGCGTGAGTTTAATAACTCACCAGCCTCGGTGGTGTAGTGGTTGAGTCATCAGACTTAAGGCCGGGAGGTACTGGGTTCGCATCCTGGTACTGGCTCACCCACACAGAGCGAGTTTAACAACTTAGTAGGTAGGTGTAAGGCCACTATACCGACATATCTCTCACTAACCATTAACAACAGATAACACCACTAACCCAGAGTGAGTTTAATCACTTGATGGGTAGGTGTAAGGCCATTGAATTATCTCTCACTAACCACTAACCCTCTGTTATGGACAGACAGCCCAGATAGCTGAGCTGTGTGGGCCCAGGACAGCATGCTGGAACCTTAATTGGATATAAGCACTGACATAACTATACTTGAAACGAAAGTGTAACACATTAAGACAGCAAGTCAATGTAGCTTACTATACTGATAGAAAGAAATCAGGGCGCTCATGGTATTAGAGACACCAAGTTTAATTCACTACTGGTATAGCTATTGTCTGCGAAGTTTAGAAAGATGTAATGTGGGATTGAATGTTAGATCTGGGCTGGTAGACTAGTGATTAAGTGCTCATATGATGTGCAGTCGATCATGGAAGGGGTGGAACATAGCCTAGTTATAAAGTGCTAACGTGATGTGCGGTCAATCATGGAAGGGGTGGAACATAGCCTAGTAATAAAGTGCTCATGTGATGTGCAGTCGATCATGGAAGGGGTTGGACGTAGCCCAGTTATAAAGTGCTCACGTGATGTGCAGTCGATCATGGAAGGGGTGGGATGTAGCCTAGTTATAAAGCGCTCACGTGATGTGTGGTCAATCATGGAAGGGATGGGACATAGCCTAGTTATAAAGTGCTCACGTGATGTGTGGTCGATCATGGAAGGGGTGGGACATAGCCTAGTTATAAAGCGCTCACATGATGTGCAGTCGATCATGGAAGGGATGGGACATAGCCTAGTTATAAAGTGCTCACGTGATGTGTGGTCGATCATGGAAGGGATGGGACATAGCCTAGTTATAAAGCGCTCACGTGATGTGCGGTCGATCATGGAAGGGATGGGACATAGCCTAGTTATAAAGCGCTCACGTGATGTGCGGTCGATCATGGAAGGGATGGGACATAGCCTAGTTATAAAGTGCTCACGTGATGTGCGGTCGATCATGGAAGGGATGGGACATAGCCTAGTTATAAAGTGCTCACGTGATGTGCGGTCGATCATGGAAGGGGTGGGACATAGCCTAGTTATAAAGTGCTCACGTGATGTGCGGTCGATCATGGAAGGGGTGGGACATAGCCTAGTTATAAAGTGCTCACGTGATGTGCGGTCGATCATGGAAGGGGTGGGACATAGCCTAGTTATAAAGTGCTCACGTGATGTGCGGTCGATCATGGAAGGGGTGGGACATAGCCTAGTTATAAAGTGCTCACGTGATGTGCGGTCGATCATGGAAGGGGTGGGACATAGCCTAGTTATAAAGTGCTCACGTGATGTGCAGTCGATCATGGAAGGGGTGGGACATAGCCTAGTTATAAAGTGCTCATGTGATGTGCAGTCGATCATGGAAGGGATGGGACATAGCCTAGTTATAAAGTGCTCATGTGATGTGCAGTCGATCATGGAAGGGGTGGGACATAGCCTAGTTATAAAGTGCTCACGTGATGTGCAGTCGATCATGGAAGGGGTGGGACATAGCCTAGTGGTAAAGTGCTCACGTGATGTGCAGTCGAACAAAGCCCCCATTAGTGGGCCCATTGGGCTATTTCTTGGTTCAGTCAGTGCATCATGACCAAAGGCCATGGTATGTACTACCCTGTCTGTGAGATGGTGCATATAAAAGATCCCTTGCTGCTAATAGAAAAGTGTAGCCCATGAAGTGGTGACAGCAGGTTTCCTCTCTCAATATCTGTGTCGTCCTTAACCATATGTCCGACGCCATATAACCGTAAATAAAATGTGTTGAGTGCGTCGTTAAATAAAACATTTCTTTTAGCTGCAGTCAGTCTTTGCTGTTAGTACATGTATTTATGTGTTCCCTTATTTCTTCCCATCAGTGTATATGAGAACACCTTGTGGTTTAATGGCAACAGAAACCTGTCACACTCGTAATCACTGTATGATACAGTATCCACTGCACTTGAAAGGAAACTTCTATTCAGAATGGGTTAAATGTTTATACTACACATTAAACCAGTTTTTATTTCATTTCGTAGGGTTTTTCCATATTTGATCACATGGGGGAAGGTGAGAGACAGTGTAATCATTATTTTATACCCCATGAGTCTGCTGTGATATTTTCTCTAAAAGTTTGTTTTGTTTAACGACACCACTAGAGCACATTGATTTATTAATCATAGGCTATTGTATATCAATCGTTTGGTAAATCTGACATATGGTGTTAGAGGAAACCCGGTACATTTTTTTCATTAGTAGCAAGCTATATTTTATATGTACTTATTCAGTCAAGACAGCACATACCACAGCCTTTGATTGGGATGGAAAAAAACAACAACCAGAGAATGGGTCCACTGAGGTGATTCAATCTTTTGACCCAAGCACCTCAGGCCAGCGCTCTACCGACTGAGCTATAGATCATTTGCTAGAGGTAGTACTAAATCAAATAACTTCCGGCAGGGTCAAAGTTCGAGGTGCACCGAACTTTTGATAGAGAAGTGAACACCACAAGTCCTGTGATTGGTTATAAATGTGAGTATGTTGGTTGTAAAAAATAATAGTTTCATCTGGGTAAAAAAAATTGGTAATTTTATTTCATCTAGTATCAATGTGTCAAGTAGCCTTGTGCTTGAAACATGTATGGGTACCTGTAAAAAAAAAAGTACTCAAATTTTGTGCGGAACTAGGGTAGTCATAGACACTACCCGTTATCTCAGAAACAAGCAGCTTGACCCCCAATTTTTTCTGATTCACTTTAAGTGTGAGGGTGGTAGTATTTATATCCGTGGCGTTTATGTCATTTGATACGCTGCAGGTAGGAGTTTTAGCCACATATGATACTATTGTCGTCTATGGGATTTGATTTGGTAGTATACACCCTAGACGTACGTCAGCTGGAGGATCAAATCTCTTTGTTGAACCCGTTTTCTGATTAGGTTCCCACTCCCAACTAGTGCCCCTTGACTGGTATATCAAAGGTGGTGGTATGTGCTGTGGAAAATTACATATAAAAGATCCCATGCTATTAATTGGGCCCACTGACAATAATCGATCCTAGATAACTGTGCATCAGACTGGAGTACATCCTGCCCTGCCTTGTTATGACTGCCTATAGTTTATCAGTTATACCTTTCAGGTGTACCAATAACTTATTCTACAATGTTAGTAGGGGCGGGACGTAGCCCAGTGGTAAAGCGTTCACTTGATGAGCGGTCGGTCTGGGATCGATCCCCATCAGTGGGCCTATTGGGCTATTTTTCGTTCCTGCCAGTGCTCCACAACTGGTGTAACAAAGGCTGTGATATGTACTATCCTGTCTATGGGATGGTGCATATAAAAGATCACTTGCTGCTAATCGAAAAGAGTAGCCCATGAAGTGGCGACAGTGGATTTTCTCTCTCAATATCTATATGGTCCTTAACCATATGTCCGACGCTATATAACAGTAAATGTGTTGAGTGCGTCGTTAAATAAAACATTTCCTTTTCTACAATGTTAATATGTTTTAATCTCACATATATAGGATACACGCCATTATGTGATACACAGTGTTGATTACTATATAAACATCATTTTGGATGTCACTGCTTTAAAATATAGTCTATCAATTATACCTTTTAAGTGTACATACAATTTACAGTGTTAATACATTTTAATCTGACATCCATAGGTATATATACTCTTCAAAAAAAGAAACGCAAAAGGGTACAAATGGGTTATAACTCCGATTTTATGTTTCCTACCGGTTCATGCTTTGTGAATATAAGGTCATTGCATGTCCCAAACACATTCCCACTGTTACATTCGATAAAACGCAGCTACTGTACAATAAAGTTCCAAAATGTGAATATTCGCAAAAACGCAGCCACGTGCAAACCATGTCACCACTGCACGTGCGTTGTCTGCACGTGCAACATGAACACCGACAGTATAAAAGTGCAGGGTGTTCGCTTGCCTGGCCTCTGTATCTGGCCGACAGCTGACAATCCAGGACATGCCACGTCTCAGTGAACCGCAGAGAAACAATGCCATCGGCCAACTAGATGCAGGCGAATCCAGAACGGCCGTTGCCAGGGCATTCCATGTGTCCCCAAGCACCATCTCCAGACTGTGGGACCGTTACCAGCAACATGGATCAACACGTGACCTCCCTAGATCCGGTCAACCACGGGTCACTACCCCCGGGCAGGACCGCTACATCCGGGTACGCCACCTTCGGGAACGATTGACTATGCCACCTCCACAGCCGCAGCAATACCAGGTTTGCACAGGATATCCGACCAGACCGTACGGAACCGCCTACGTGAGGTAGGAATTCGTGCCAGACGTCCAGTTCGAGGTGTCATCTTAACACCACAACACCGCCGAGTCCGACTGCAGTGGTGCCAGATTCATCGACAATGGCCTCAACTGCGATGGAGACAGGTGTGGTTCAGTGACTAGTCCCGATTTCTGCTCCGACGTCATGATGGAAGATGTCGCGTGTATAGGCGTCGTGGTGAACGTTATACGGCAAACTGCGTGCAGGAAGTGGACAGATTCGGCGGGGGTAGTGTCATGGTGTGGGCAGCCATCTCACACACTGGCAGAACTGACCTGGTCCACGTGCAACCTGAATGCACAGGGCTACATTGACCAGATCCTCCGGCCACACATCGTTCCAGTTATGGCCAACGCCAACGCAGTGTTCCAACATGACAACGCCAGGCCTCACACAGCACGTCTCACAACGGCTTTCCTACAGAACAACAACATTAATGTCCTTCCTTGGCCATCGATATCACCGGATTTGAACCCAATTGAGCATCTATGGGACGAGTTGGACCGACACCTCCGACAGCGACAACCACAGCCCCAGACCCTGCCCGAGCTGGCAGCAGCCTTGCAGGCCGAGTGGGCCACCATCCCCCGGGACGTCATCCGTACTCCGGTTGCTTCAATGGGCAGGCGGTGCCAGGCAGTTGTCAACACACGCGGAGGCCACACCCGGTATTGACTCCAGATGACCTTGACCTTGGTGGTGTGTCCTATCACTTACTCACAATGGACTAGAGTGAATTGTGAACAATCCTGCAACATTTGGTAATTATCGGACTCACCATTCAATAATTAAATCAATTCTCCAAATGTTACGACAATGTGGTTTTGCGTTTCTTCTTTTGAAGAGTATATAAAATTATATGACACACATTGTCAATTACTATAAAAATCATTTTGTATATCACTGCTTAAAATATATTCTATCAATTATACCTTTTACGTGTACATACAATTTACTCTACAATGTTAATACATTTTAATCTCACATCCCTAGGTATATATAAAATTACATGACACACATTGTCGATTACTATATGAACATCATTTTGTATGTCACTGCTTAAAAATATAGTCTATCAATTATACCTTTTAGGTGTACATACAATTTACTCTACGATGTTAATACATTTTAAACTTACATCCATAGGTATATATAAAATAACATGACACAATGTTGATTACTATATAAACATCATTTTGTATATCACTGCTTAAAAATATTGTCTTATCAATCATACCTTTTAGGTGTATATACAATTTACTCTACAATGTTAATACATTTTAAACTTACATCCATAGGTATATATAAAATAACATGACACACATTGTCAGTTACTATAAAAATCATTTTGTATGTCACTGCTTAAAATATAGTCTATTAATTATATCTTTTATGCGTACACAGTTTAGCATCAGATTAATTCACAATAATATCCACCATGAATAGGTATATTTATGACACCAGTTAAAGAGTTTACTCGTGTTAAAAAGACAAGCCCAGTATCGATTACTTGGTAAGACGATATGTCTACGGATTTCTATTACCGATGATGACTTGTGACAATGGTATGTCCCACAGTTTGTGGCTGTCTGTGTCGTCACCTCATGGTTCGTGCTAACTCATCTGTGAGTGAATTTCTGTAGCTCTTTACGTTAGTTCACTGATCCATAGGTGTTCGGGCTCCCATTTTTGTAGGGAGGGAGGAGGCTGGCTTTTGCCTGAATTAAACAAAGATGCCCGAATCTGACACAGGCGTACAGGCTTCCAGTGTTGTTGGGAGGCAGGCAGGCTGGCTTTTGCCTGAATTAAACAAAAATGCCCAAATCTGGATAACTACATGTATTCTTATTGGCATTACTATCAAACAGTTATATAGGGTTGCAAACGAATCACTACGTATTTTTACATGGATTACAACTAATTTTCACTTAGGAGACAATAACACCTGCAAATCTAAAAACTCCATATGATTATGTCCATTGTAAACTGAATCGTTTTTCTACAGAACTAACTGTATATTTGGTATTTCTTGAAAAAAATACCTGGCTAGAATCTAACTGTAGACCCTTGAATCGTCAACTTCGCCTCTTCAAATTGCTAATGGCGTCATTAGCTTTCCGGGTGTTATTGTCTATTTGATCCCGGAAAAATAATGTAATTAACCAATCACAATACAGAACACACTCACAGTTAGTTTACAATGTAGAATGATAAAAACACATGATAAAAAGGTCTCAGGTTAGCACATTTTGTCTGAATATCTGTATAATGTTTGCCCGAATTGGATGTTTTGTTCCTGCACTAGGAGGGAAGTTGCCTCCCCCTGCCCCCGGTCTTATGCACTTATGCACTGATCTGTGGCCTGTTAGATATGCTGAACAACAAAAGAAATATGAGTATTAAAAGAAAGAAAGAAATGTTTTATTTAATGACGCACTCAACACATTTTACTTACGGTTATATGGCATCAGACATATGGTTAAGGACCACACAGATTTTGAGAGGAAACCAGCTGTCGCCACTGCATGGGCTACTCTTTCCGATTAGCAGCAAGGGATATTTATTTGCGCTTCCCACAGGCAGGATAGCACAAACCATGGCCTTTGTTGAACCAGTTATGGATCACTGGTCGGTGCAAGTGGTTTACACCTACCCTTTGAGCTTTGCGGAGCACTCACTCAAGATTTGGAGTCGGTATCTGGATTAAAAATCCCATGCCTCGACTGGGATCCGAACCCATTACCTACCAGCCTGTAGACCGATGGCCTAACCACGATGCCACCGAGGCCGGTCAATATGAGTATTTAAGCGACGGACCCTAGATTTTAAACACTACAACATATTTTTCACTATTAAAACTATTTTTAAAAATTTAGATCAGAAGTACTTACATTTTATTATTTAGATTATTCCTTTTCGTACACCTGGAGTGGTTCTGGTCATTCCGGTTTTTGTAATATCCCAAAATGCATTTTTCATAATTTTAAAAATGCATGTTCATCTGAGACGAGATAATTTTTAAATGGTATTTCCCCATTTAAACATCACTGACATTAGCTTCTCTCTTTTATAATGTGTTACGGAGTGGGACGTAGCCCAGTGGTAAAATGCTCATATGATGCACAGTCGGCTTGGGATCGATCCCCATCAGTGGGTCCATTGGGCTATTTCTCACTCCAGTCAGTGAACCACGACTGGTACACCAAAGGCCGTGGTATGTGCTATCCTGTCTATGGGATGTTGCATATAAAAGATCCCTTGCTGCTAATCGAAAAGAATAGCCCATGAAGTGGTGACAGCGGGTTTTCTCCCTCAATATTTGTGTGGTCCTTAGCTATATGTCCGACACCATATAACTGTAAATAAAATGTGTTGAGTGTGTCGTTAAATAAAACATTTCCTTTCTTCCTTCCAAATGTAAATTGCTAAACTTTTTGTCCATTTTCATGTGGTAAGATAAGACTGGGGAACCTGCATTACGTTATGACATCAATTCACAAAATTATGTCATTCGCTGTGACACTCGTGTGTCATACTAGTTATATTTCCCTGCATATCTTGATCTATGTGGATAATAAATTAAAATATTTGTGTTTCTTTTGCTCGTCAGTATAGATTGCTTTGCAAATGAGGAGGTTTTTATGACCCTGTTGCGAAGATGTCAGGGATGAGATCTCGTCTTGGTGTGTTCTCATTGTAACTCAGGCTGAACTATGCAGCTTTGTTTTTAATAGGTTAAAACAGACTCAGTCTGATGAGTTAATTTCATGAGTGTAGAATGTTATTTCAACACAAACACTGATTGTACAGGAGTGGATCTAAGGTGGTGTTACTGGGAGGAGGGGTGTCCAATCCCTTCCCCATGAGATGACAATTTTTTTTTTTTTTTTCTAATTTGTTTTCATTAAAACACTGACATATTTATTCTGGAGTGCTCGATGACTGATTTATGTGAAAAAAGGAAAGGAATATCTCTTTAATAACACCTCAGCACATTTTAAACTCCAGCTGTTATTTCGATATTTGAGAGACCGAGACAGATGATACAGTGTATTAGTAACACACACACACATATGCGCACACATGCACACGCACATGCACACACACACACACGTGCACACAAACAAACATGCATGCATGTACACACACACACACACGCACACACGCACACACAGAAAGGGAGAGAAAGACCCAGATAGACAGACAAAGAAAGAGAATAGGCAGAGAAAGAGACATTGAGAGAGAGAGAGAGACAGAGAGAGAGAGGGGGGAGGGAGGGAGGGGTGGAGAGAGAGTGGGTGGGAGGGAGACAGAGGAGCATGAGAAAGAGCAAGAGAAACACAAAGAGAGAGAGAGAGGAGAGAAAAGAGATGGAAATATCTAAAAAGGCTTTCACAAGTGATATATCAAAGTCTGTGATATATGTGCGATCATGTCTGTGGGAAAGAACATCTAAAAGAGCCTTGATGCCAAATAGTAAGAGTACCTTGTGTGGCAGCAGTGGGTTTCTTATCCATCTTGTCATAATTGCTTTATCTTAGACATAAATTTTAAAATGTGAGATGGTGTTGTACAGCATGTCATTGTTTCGATAGGAGGAAGCATGTAATGGGGAGTGGTATTTAATACTGATGACTCAAAGCAAGTATAGATCATCCAAAACTAAAGTTACAAAACAAGTGCTAACATATATGATATATTTAGTCCACTGTCATGATTTCACCAATTAACATGATGTATTATAATGATGAATTGTTATGGCTGGGAAAATTACTGGAGGGGAAGAACAGCTACCAACCTTTCTTTTTCTCTCTCTCTCTCTCTCTCTCTCTCTCTCTCTCTCTCTCTCTCTCTCTCTCTCTCTCTCTCTCTCCCCTTTTCCCTCTATATTTCTCTCCCTCTCTTTTTATTTCTTGTACTCTGTTCCCTCCCTCCCTCCATCTATCTCTCTCACTATCTCTCTCCCTCCCTCCATCTCTCTCTCTCTCCCTCTCTGTTTCTCTCACTATCTCTTTTTCTCTCTTCTGTACTTCCCCTCCATGTCTCTCTCTCTCTCTCTGTCTCTCTCTCTCTCTCGCTCTCTCTCTTTGTCTCTCTCTCTCGCTCTCACTCTCTCTATCTCTATCTCTATCTCTCTCTCTCTATCTCTCTCTCTCTCTCTCTCTCTCTCTCTCTCTCTCTCTCTCTCTCTCTCTCTCTCTCTCTCTCACTCTTTCTCTCTCACTCTTTCTCTCTCACTCTCTACTTTTGATACAGAAAGTTTGAGCTACCATCCCATACAGTAATGTAGGCCCCTGGCTTCTTGTGGGGGTGGGGGTAGAGACGTGGGTGGATAGACAAGCATGAATCTAATAGCTTTATTTTACTTTCTTTGAGTGAGTAATTTGCCAATGAACTATCCTGTATTAGACACCCATTAATTGTGTTTATTCCATGTGTCTAGGTTCTGCAATAATTTACAGTCAACTCACCTGGCCTGTCTGAGCCGAGGAATGTCATAAATATTTATACACACTGTACACTGATGCTGGCCTCTGCAGGACAGGGGTTAAGCTCTCAGTCTTAAGACACTGTGGCCCAGGGGTTAAGCCATCAGAATTAAGACTGCTGCATACTCAGGTTGTGTATATATCCCAGTACCTGTTCCGCCCTTGAGAGAGTTCACAAGTCAGTATGGGGGAGGGGGAGGTGGAAGGCTGTTCTCTCAATACCCTTTGTCCAAGACAAACCAGCTTTTCCAATTCAGTGGTTTACCAAATAGCTGTAGTTGAAAAATGTGCATTCTAGAAGGCGTTGTTAAAGAAATATTAGTTTCCGTCACTATATAGATGCCAACAGCTTACTAACTAACCAAACAGCTCAGGTAGATAAGGTGTACCCAGGACAGCGTGCTTGAACCTTAATCAGAAAAATACATGAATATGAAGAAGGTAGATGTGCACCAACAATGAAATATTAAAACCTTTTGTAATCAAAAACATTTTTTAAACTAAAGTGTAATTTAAAGTACTTTTATTTTATTTTATTTTTTATTTTTGTTTAATTAATTAATTAATTAAACAAATTTTTAAAAGCATTGTAAATGTATTAAGTTACATGCATGTAAGACAAAAACTTACTTTGTAAATTATCAGCCTCAACGGTGTCGTGGTTAAGCCTGGTAATAAGGCTGGTAGGTATTGGGCTCGCCTCACGGTATCGGCTCCCACCAAGAGCAAGTTTTAACAACTCGATGGGTTGGTGTAAGACCATTATACCGACTTCTCTCTCACTAACAACTAACCACTAACCTACTGTCCTGGACAGATAATCCAGATAGCTGAGGTGTGTGCCCAGGTCAACGAGCTTGTACATAAATTGGATATAAACATGAACATGACAGTTTGAATGAATGGATGTGTAAATTTGACCCATTAAATAACTGCAATCTCTATGCTGAGTGGAATACAAAATAAAGTTAAAGAATCAGTACTCAGGCCCGTAGCCAATGGAGGGGTCGGGGGATGGTGGTCAACCCCTCCCCCCTACCGGTGGCTTTTTTTTTCAATATGCCCCCGGATCTCCCTAAGCAACTCAGGCACTTTGCACCCTCGTGTGAGGCACTTTGTGCCTCACCAAAAGCCTAAATACCCACCTTCCCTCTTCTTCTCAAAATCCTGGCTACGGGCCTTGAAATTTAAGTACAATATGCATCTGCTGAGTAGAATACTAAACAGGACTTAGTTAAAATTTAATCATGCTTGACATACAGTGTATCATGAAATGTATCACTTACATGTTTTTCTTCCTGTATCTGTGAGACTGGGTAAGCAGTAAGATAAATACTCTGGATATTAGATTCAAGTGGTTTATCAGGGCTTGTAGAATGTTTATACTCTGGATATTAGATTCAAGTGGTTTATCAGGGCTTGTAGAATGTTTATACTCTGGATATTAGATTCAAGTGGTTTATCAGGGCTTGTAGAATGTTTATACTCTGGATATTAGATTCAAGTGGTTTATCAGGGCTTGTAGAATGTTTATACTCTGGATATTAGATTCAAGTGGTTTATCAGGGCTTGTAGAATGTTTATACTCTGGATATTAGATTCAAGTGGTTTATCAGGGCTTGTAGAATGTTTATACTCTGGATATCAGATTCAAGTGGTTTATCAGGGCTTGTAGAATGTTTATACTCTGGATATTAGATTCAAGTGGTTTATCAGGGCTTGTAGAATGTTTATACTCTGGATATTAGATTCAAGTGGTTTATCAGGGCTTGTAGAATGTTTATACTCTGGATATTAGATTCAAGTGGTTTATCAGGGCTTCTAGAACGTTTATACTCTGGATATTAGATTCAAGTGGTTTATCAGGGCTTGTAGAATGTTTATACTCTGGATATTAGATTCAAGTGGTTTATCAGGGCTTCTAGAACGTTTATACTCTGGATATTAGATTCAAGTGGTTTATCAGGGCTTGTAGAATGTTTATACTCTGGATATTAGATTCAAGTGGTTTATCAGGGCTTCTAGAACGTTTATACTCTGGATATTAGATTCAAGTGGTTTATCAGGGCTTCTAGAATGTTTATACTCTGGATATTAGATTCAAGTGGTTTATCAGGGCTTGTAGAATGTTTATACTCTGGATATTAGATTCAAGTGGTTTATCAGGGCTTCTAGAATGTTTATACTCTGGATATCAGATTCAAGTTGTTTATCGGGGCTTCTAGAATGTTTATACTCTGGATATTAGATTCAAGTGGGCTTGTAGAATGTTTATACTCTGGATATTAGATTCAAGTGGTTTATCAGGGCTTGTAGAATGTTTATACTCTGGATATTAGATTCAAGTGGTTTATCAGGGCTTCTAGAATGTTTATACTCTGGATATCAGATTCAAGTGGTTTATCGGGGCTTGTAGAATGTTTATACTCTGGATATCAGATTCAAGTGGTTTATCGGGGCTTGTAGAATGTTTATACTCTGGATATGAGATTCAAGTGGTTTATCAGGGCTTGTAGAATGTTTATACTCTGGATATTAGATTCAAGTGGTTTACCAGGGCTTGTAGAATGTTTATACTCTGGATATTAGATTCAAGTGGTTTATCAGGGCTTCTAGAATGTTTATACTCTGGATATTAGATTCAAGTGGTTTATCAGGGCTTGTAGAATGTTTATACTCTGGATATCAGATTCAAGTGGTTTATCAGGGCTTGTAGAATGTTTATACTCTGGATATCAGATTCAAGTGGTTTATCGGGGCTTGTAGAATGTTTATACTCTGGATATCAGATTCAAGTGGTTTATCGGGGCTTGTAGAATGTTTATACTCTGGATATCAGATTCAAGTGGTTTATCGGGGCTTGTAGAATGTTTATACTCTGGATATCAGATTCAAGTGGTTTATTTGTAGAATGTTTATACTCTGGATATTAGATTCAAGTGGTTTATCAGGGCTTGTAGAATGTTTATACTCTGGATATTAGATTCAAGTGGTTTATCAGGGCTTCTAGAATGTTTATACTCTGGATATTAGATTCAAGTGGTTTATCAGGGCTTGTAGAATGTTTATACTCTGGATATTAGATTCAAGTGGTTTATCAGGGCTTGTAGAATGTTTATACTCTGGATATTAGATTCAAGTGGTTTATCGGGGCTTGTAGAATGTTTATACTCTGGATATTAGATTCAAGTGGTTTATCGGGGCTTCTAGAATGTTTATACTCTGGATATTAGATTCAAGTGGTTTATCGGGGCTTCTAGAATGTTTATACTCTGGATATCAGATTCAAGTGGTTTATCGGGGCTTCTAGAATGTTTATACTCTGGATATCAGATTCAAGTGGTTTATCGGGGCTTCTAGAATGTTTATACTCTGGATATCAGATTCAAGTGGTTTATCGGGGCTTCTAGAATGTTTATACTCTGGATATCAGATTCAAGTGGTTTATCGGGGCTTCTAGAATGTTTATACTCTGGATATCAGATTCAAGTGGTTTATCAGGGCTTGTAGAATGTTTATACTCTGGATATCAGATTCAAGTGGTTTATCAGGGCTTGTAGAATGTTTATACTCTGGATATTAGATTCAAGTGGTTTATCAGGGCTTGTAGAATGTTTATACTCTGGATATTAGATTCAAGTGGTTTATCGGGGCTTGTAGAATGTTTATACTCTGGATATTAGATTCAAGTGGTTTATCGGGGCTTGTAGAATGTTTATACTCTGGATATTAGATTCAAGTGGTTTATCGGGGCTTCTAGAATGTTTATACTCTGGATATCAGATTCAAGTGGTTTATCGGGGCTTGTAGAATGTTTATACTCTGGATATTAGATTCAAGTGGTTTATCAGGGCTTCTAGAACGTTTATACTCTGGATATTAGATTCAAGTGGTTTATCAGGGCTTCTAGAATGTTTATACTCTGGATATCAGATTCAAGTTGTTTATCGGGGCTTCTAGAATGTTTATACTCTGGATATTAGATTCAAGTGGGCTTGTAGAATGTTTATACTCTGGATATTAGATTCAAGTGGTTTATCGGGGCTTCTAGAATGTTTATACTCTGGATATCAGATTCAAGTGGTTTATCGGGGCTTGTAGAATGTTTATACTCTGGATATCAGATTCAAGTGGTTTATCGGGCTTGTAGAATGTTTATACTCTGGATATGAGATTCAAGTGGTTTATCAGGGCTTGTAGAATGTTTATACTCTGGATATCAGATTCAAGTGGTTTATCGGGGCTTGTAGAATGTTTATACTCTGGATATCAGATTCAAGTGGTTTATCGGGGCTTGTAGAATGTTTATACTCTGGATATCAGATTCAAGTGGTTTATCGGGGCTTCTAGAACGTTTATACTCTGGATATCAGATTCAAGTGGTTTATCGGGGCTTGTAGAATGTTTATACTCTGGATATTAGATTCAAGTGGTTTACCAGGGCTTGTAGAATGTTTATACTCTGGATATTAGATTCAAGTGGTTTATCAGGGCTTGTAGAATGTTTATACTCTGGATATTAGATTCAAGTGGTTTATCAGGGCTTGTAGAATGTTTATACTCTGGATATTAGATTCAAGTGGTTTATCAGGGCTTGTAGAATGTTTATACTCTGGATATTAGATTCAAGTGGTTTATCAGGGCTTGTAGAATGTTTATACTCTGGATATTAGATTCAAGTGGTTTATCAGGGCTTGTAGAATGTTTATACTCTGGATATTAGATTCAAGTGGTTTATCAGGGCTTGTAGAATGTTTATACTCTGGATATTAGATTCAAGTGGTTTATCAGGGCTTCTAGAATGTTTATACTCTGGATATTAGATTCAAGTGGTTTATCGGGGCTTGTAGAATGTTTATACTCTGGATATTAGATTCAAGTGGTTTATCGGGGCTTGTAGAATGTTTATACTCTGGATATTAGATTCAAGTGGTTTATCGGGGCTTGTAGAATGTTTATACTCTGGATATTAGATTCAAGTGGTTTATCAGGGCTTGTAGAATGTTTATACTCTGGATATTAGATTCAAGTGGTTTATCGGGGCTTCTAGAATGTTTATACTCTGGATATTAGATTCAAGTGGTTTATCGGGGCTTCTAGAATGTTTATACTCTGGATATCAGATTCAAGTGGTTTATCGGGGCTTCTAGAATGTTTATACTCTGGATATCAGATTCAAGTGGTTTATCGGGGCTTCTAGAATGTTTATACTCTGGATATCAGATTCAAGTGGTTTATCGGGGCTTGTAGAATGTTTATACTCTGGATATCAGATTCAAGTGGTTTATCGGGGCTTGTAGAATGTTTATACTCTGGATATCAGATTCAAGTGGTTTATCAGGGCTTGTAGAATGTTTATACTCTGGATATTAGATTCAAGTGGTTTATCAGGGCTTGTAGAATGTTTATACTCTGGATATTAGATTCAAGTGGTTTATCAGGGCTTGTAGAATGTTTATACTCTGGATATTAGATTCAAGTGGTTTATCAGGGCTTGTAGAACGTTTATACTCTGGATATTAGATTCAAGTGGTTTATCGGGGCTTGTAGAATGTTTATACTCTGGATATTAGATTCAAGTGGTTTATCGGGGCTTGTAGAATGTTTATACTCTGGATATTAGATTCAAGTGGTTTATCGGGGCTTGTAGAATGTTTATACTCTGGATATTAGATTCAAGTGGTTTATCGGGGCTTGTAGAATGTTTATACTCTGGATATTAGATTCAAGTGGTTTATCGGGGCTTGTAGAATGTTTATACTCTGGATATTAGATTCAAGTGGTTTATCGGGGCTTCTAGAATGTTTATACTCTGGATATCAGATTCAAGTGGTTTATCGGGGCTTCTAGAATGTTTATACTCTGGATATCAGATTCAAGTGGTTTATCGGGGCTTCTAGAACGTTTATACTCTGGATATTAGATTCAAGTGGTTTATCGGGGCTTCTAGAACGTTTATACTCTGGATATTAGATTCAAGTGGTTTATCGGGGCTTGTAGAACGTTTATACTCTGGATATTAGATTCAAGTGGTTTATCGGGGCTTCTAGAATGTTTATACTCTGGATATTAGATTCAAGTGGTTTATCGGGGCTTGTAGAATGTTTATACTCTGGATATTAGATTCAAGTGGTTTATCGGGGCTTCTAGAACGTTTATACTCTGGATATTAGATTCAAGTGGTTTATCGGGGCTTGTAGAATGTTTATACTCTGGATATCAGATTCAAGTGGTTTATCGGGGCTTCTAGAATGTTTATACTCTGGATATTAGATTCAAGTGGTTTATCGGGGCTTCTAGAATGTTTATACTCTGGATATCAGATTCAAGTGGTTTATCGGGGCTTGTAGAATGTTTATACTCTGGATATCAGATTCAAGTGGTTTATCGGGGCTTGTAGAATGTTTATACTCTGGATATCAGATTCAAGTGGTTTATCAGGGCTTGTAGAATGTTTATACTCTGGATATTAGATTCAAGTGGTTTATCAGGGCTTGTAGAATGTTTATAAAATCCACTAGCCATGGGATCAGTGATTTTAAAATTCACTAGCCACAATTAAAATTTCACTAGTCCTACTTTACTTTAAGTTAATATAATGTTACTAATTGATAGTAATCAGGAGGGGAGGGGGTGCAGGACATAGCCAGAAAGCTGGGGGTGGGTAGAGTTGACAAATAAAAATGTGTGGAGTGCATCGTTAAATAAAACATTTCTTTCTGTCTGTCATATGTAACCATGGTAATTTTCAGTCCTTCAGGCCGCTGGATGTAGCTCATTTTTAACAAAACACATTTGACTCTCACACAGTCAGCATTATAATCAGAAAGAGTCAAATGTGTTTTATTAAAGATGTGCTGGGGTGTTACTAAACCTCGCTTTCTTCTGTTACAGAGAATATTTGGCGTGGACGACCCTCTCACTAACAGTGTTATTAAACCTTCCTTTCTTCTATTACAGTGAGTTTGGCACGGCCGACCCTCTCACTAACAGTGTCACTAAACCTTCCTTTCTTCTGTTAAAGTGAGTTTGGCGTGGACGACCCTCTCACTAACAGTGTTATTAAACCTTCCTTTCTTCTATTACAGGGAGTTTGGCACGGCTGACCCTCTCACTAACAGTGTTATTAAACCTTCCTTTCTTCTATTACAGGGAGTTTGGCACGGCTGACCCTCTTACTAACAGTGTTATTAAACCTTCCTTTCTTCTATTACAGTGAGTTTGGTACGGCCGACCCTCTCACTAACAGTGTTATTAAACCTTCCTTTCTTCTATTACAGTGAGTTTGGTACGGCCGACCCTCTTACTAACAGTGTTATTAAACCTTCCTTTCTTCTATTACAGGGAGTTTGGCACGGCTGACCCTCTTACTAACAGTGTTATTAAACCTTCCTTTCTTCTATTACAGTGAGTTTGGTACGGCCGACCCTCTTACTAACAGTGTTATTAAACCTTCCTTTCTTCTATTACAGTGAGTTTGGTACGGCCGACCCTCTCACTAACAGTGTTATTAAACCTTCCTTTCTTCTATTACAGGGAGTTTGGTACGGCCGACCCTCTCACTAACAGTGTTATTAAACCTTCCTTTCTTCCATTACAGGGAGTTTGGTACGGCCGACCCTCTTACTAACAGTGTTATTAAACCTTCCTTTCTTCTATTACAGTGAGTTTGGTACGGCCGACCCTCTCACTAACAGTGTTATTAAACCTTCCTTTCTTCTATTACAGGGAGTTTGGTACGGCCGACCCTCTCACTAGCAGTGTTATTAAACCTTCCTTTCTTCTATTACAGGGAGTTTGGCACGGCTGACCCTCTCACTAGCAGTGTTATTAAACCTTCCTTTCTTCTGTTACAGTGAGTTTGGCACGGCCGACCCTCTCACTAACAGTGTTATTAAACCTTCCTTTCTTCCGTTACAGTGAGTTTGGCACGGCTGACCCTCTCACTAGCAGTGTTATTAAACCTTCCTTTCTTCTGTTACAGTGAGTTTGGCACGGCCGACCCTCTCACTAACAGTGTTATTAAACCTTCCTTTCTTCCGTTACAGTGAGTTTGGTACGGCCGACCCTCTCACTAACAGTGTTATTAAACCTTCCTTTCTTCCATTACAGGGAGTTTGGTACGGCCGACCCTCTTACTAACAGTGTTATTAAACCTTCCTTTCTTCCATTACAGGGAGTTTGGTACGGCCGACCCTCTTACTAACAGTGTTATTAAACCTTCCTTTCTTCTATTACAGGGAGTTTGGTACGGCCGACCCTCTCACTAGCAGTGTTATTAAACCTTCCTTTCTTCTATTACAGGGAGTTTGGCACGGCTGACCCTCTCACTAGCAGTGTTATTAAACCTTCCTTTCTTCTGTTACAGTGAGTTTGGCACGGCCGACCCTCTCACTAACAGTGTTATTAAACCTTCCTTTCTTCCGTTACAGTGAGTTTGGCACGGCTGACCCTCTCACTAGCAGTGTTATTAAACCTTCCTTTCTTCTGTTACAGTGAGTTTGGCACGGCCGACCCTCTCACTAACAGTGTTATTAAACCTTCCTTTCTTCCGTTACAGTGAGTTTGGTACGGCCGACCCTCTCACTAACAGTGTTATTAAACCTTCCTTTCTTCCATTACAGGGAGTTTGGTACGGCCGACCCTCTTACTAACAGTGTTATTAAACCTTCCTTTCTTCTATTACAGGGAGTTTGGTACGGCCGACCCTCTCACTAACAGTGTTATTAAACCTTCCTTTCTTCTATTACAGGGAGTTTGGTACGGCCGACCCTCTTACTAACAGTGTTATTAAACCTTCCTTTCTTCCATTACAGTGAGTTTGGTACGGCCGACCCTCTCACTAACAGTGTTATTAAACCTTCCTTTCTTCTATTACAGGGAGTTTGGTACGGCCGACCCTTTCACTAACAGTGTTATTAAACCTTCCTTTCTTCTATTACAGGGAGTTTGGTACGGCCGACCCTCTTACTAACAGTGTTATTAAACCTTCCTTTCTTCCATTACAGTGAGTTTGGTACGGCCGACCCTCTCACTAACAGTGTTATTAAACCTTCCTTTCTTCTATTACAGGGAGTTTGGTACGGCCGACCCTCTTACTAACAGTGTTATTAAACCTTCCTTTCTTCTATTACAGGGAGTTTGGTACGGCCGACCCTCTTACTAACAGTGTTATTAAACCTTCCTTTCTTCTATTACAGGGAGTTTGGTACGGCCGACCCTCTTACTAACAGTGTTATTAAACCTTCCTTTCTTCTATTACAGGGAGTTTGGTACGGCCGACCCTCTCACTAACAGTGTTATTAAACCTTCCTTTCTTCCGTTACAGTGAGTTTGGTACGGCCGACCCTCTCACTAACAGTGTTATTAAACCTTCCTTTCTTCCATTACAGGGAGTTTGGTACGGCCGACCCTCTTACTAACAGTGTTATTAAACCTTCCTTTCTTCTATTACAGTGAGTTTGGTACGGCCGACCCTCTTACTAACAGTGTTATTAAACCTTCCTTTCTTCTATTACAGGGAGTTTGGCACGGCCGACCCTCTCACTAACAGTGTTTTGGAGAAGAAACTGGAGCACACCGTCTATCAACAGCTGGTCAACTACAACTTCGACAGCGTCGACATAGAGGACTACAACGTTGTTGTCACCTACCCAGATCCCAACCGCCCGAATCGTCTGGAGGTGCTCGATCAGTCCGGATCCGTGCTGGCCAATTTCACACTGAAGAACGCTGTTACAAGGGGACATAATCCTGTTATCAAGACTGTAGGTGTGAAGAGCCATTATGCAAAGTATCCCTATGTGGCATTCTCTAAAGCAGGATCGGCAGAGGTAAGAAAAACATGTCTGTGCTTAGCAGTGGCTTTAAGTGGTTTAAACTATCACCTCTCTCTCCCCCCCCCCCCAAAAAAAAGAAGAAAACACACCAAAAAACCTACAAAACCCACCCAAAAAACCTCACCCAACATTAAAATTTAGCCAAATTAATGTTCCACTTATTCAAACAAGACATAACAAGAATTGTAATTATTTGATTTTTTAATTAGCCTTTTGGTAAATTAATTATGAAATACATTCATCAAATTCAGCTTTAATTTGTATTTGGCAGTTTTGTGAACAACAGCTTAAACCTTGGTTTATGATCTCTTTTGGAGAATTGTAGTACCGTAAAACCCTTCAAAACAGGTCCCTCAGTAAACCGGAATTCTCTCAAAACAGCACATTTTACACGGTCCCTTGAAACTTATTAAAAAGTGGCTAATTTAAACAAACTTTTTATTAGCTATTAAATATTGTGGCCATTTATTTATGTAAATTAGCTATTGGCCCAATTATTAAATAGTGTGTCTATTTTGCATATAAATTATTCAGCAGTGCTGATGTAAAATCTGAAGTAAAATCGAATAAGATCAGCATTGTTTTTGCTGAGACATATTATTGTGACAAGATGCTAGTGTAGGCATTAAAAAATACAAATTGGTACAGGATTTAAGTCAGTTGGTAGAGCTCTCGCCTGAGGTGACTGGGTTGTAGGATCAAATCCCCATGTCGACCCATTGTTTGTTTTTTCCTCCATCTCAACTAGTGCCCCACGACCTGTATATCAAAGACTGTGGTATGTGCTATCTTGTCTGTGGGAAAGTGCGTTTAAAAGATCCCTTGCTGATAATGGAAAACTATAGCGGGTTTCCTTTGAAGATTATGGGTCAAATTTACAAAGCCTGTTTATGTCTTACACATTTGTAAAGTTACTACATACATTTATAATGCTTAAACACATATGTCTAAGAAAAAAAGACATAGTAAATTTGGCTCAATTTGTGAGAATTACCAAATCACCAAATAAAAGACATCCATGATAGGCCGATGATTAATCAATATACATGGACCCTAGTGATATCAATAAACAAAACGAACTCAGGGGACAATATTTCAAAATCTACGGTAACCGTAAGTTCACGTGAGTTTTATTTAGGTAACCGATTGTTCGGTTATGTGAATATAGTTCTCGTAACCGATGAGTTTGGCCTACCTAATCCTAAAACACTTGAACTAATGTTCTGTGCTACATTAGTGGTTCAAATGTATTTAAAAATATAAACTGATTTTCACTTTCATTACTGATATATGGTCCTTTTAATTTTAGAATGTAATTGTTCACCACGTAGATGATTGGCAGTTCTCGTTCTCGTGATTTTAAAGTTCCGTAACTGACACGCGAACAGAAAATGCTTCTCATGAAATATTGTTCCCTGAAACTTTAATTTTTAAAATACAAATTCCTCAGTGTTATATATAGCTTTTGTTACAGTCATTTTGCAAGGCTTGTAATGGTAATATGTATAAAATATTGATAAATATTGTTAAAATTATAACATGTGGAACAAAAGAGAGAATACAGGCTCAGAAATGGATGAAATACTGAATAAAGAATTGCTGTTCTATCTGTTTCAGGGTGGCTTGCTGTTTGGTCACTATGGGCGACAGGCTGACCTGCTGGAACTGAAGCATCATGGGATTGATGTCACTGATCATCTGTTGTTGCTCCGACTGGGAGAGATCTCCGTTGATGAAAAGGTATGTGTTCTCGAAATACTTCTGAATTTATTTCTACATTTTATTGTTGAACAAACAGACATTATCGCGTGTATATTAATTGTTAAAAACTCTATATAATGTTACTAATTTTTTAGCAAAATATTTTTCAGTAAATTCTTTTTCATGTACTTTTTCTATCCCACATGACCACATATGATGGAGTCTTTTGTTCTCATTCATTCAGTAAATAAACCATTAATTTACACGAACAGACAAAGATGGCTGAACAAGTAACTTTTTTATATGACCATTTCATCATAAATAAACTACACTATCATATTTGCTGTGTTTGTTTTATATGTTAAATAAAAGTTAACACTACAAATTAACACGATATCTTTTAAAATGAAGGTTTTAATAACAAAATATTAACTTAAAAACTGTGTCTAATGACCTCACGTCACCATCTCACATTAACATGACATCATGTATTACCAATAACATCATGTTAAGCGCAATCGCTTGATATCCCATGTAAGATAGACATTTTTTACATAGCTTTCTTTCATGGGGTAGTTCTGTCCTATATATCTGAGGTTTTGAGAAAACATTTTCTACAGTGATGATAACACATTTTAGAGTGAAATAGTGAATTTTTCACTCTAAAATGTGTTGTCATCACTGATTGACTAATAACACTTTTATTTCACTCATATTTTAAGATATTTCACTAAATGTTATATAATAAACTTGTATATTTGTACTTTAAGGTATCCGTAGCAGAAAAAGCTGGAGCAGGTGGAGTGTTGTTGTATTGGGATCCATCAGAAGGCAACACTGACGTTCCACACAACAGGTCTCACATACCGTACGCTTCTGCCAGACCGGGTAAATGGTTTTCCATTCCAACCAGTGCTCTCTGACTGGTGTAAATTTAGTAAATACTCTCTGGCCTATGAGGCAATCCTGTCTAACTTTATTTGCTTGATATTTTTTCACCATCATGGGCTTTTTTTGGCAAGTAGGACAGCATCAGTTCATAAGTACAACATTATTGGCAAGTACAAGGCTTCAATTTAATGGCAGGCATGCAGCAAATTGTCACAATGTCCTAGTCCTATGATCCAATGCCCTGATATGGACGTAACCCAGTGGTACAGCGCTCGATCGATGTGCGGTCAGTCTGGGATCGATCCCCGTCGGTGGGCCCATTGGACTATTTCTCATTCCTGCCAGTGCACCACGACTGGTATATCAAAGGCCGTGGTATGTACTACCCTGTCTGTGGGAAGGTGCATATAAAAGATCCCTTGCTGCTAATCGAAAAGCGTAGCCCATGAAGTGGTGACAGTGGGTTTCCTCTCTCATTATCTGTATGGTCTATAACCATATGTTTGACTCTACATAACCATAAATAAAATGTGTTGAGTGCATCATTAAATAAAACATTTCTTTCTTTTTTTTCTTTTTCCAATGCCCTTAAAAAAAGGGTTTTTTAAAAGTTTCACGGCCCAACTGGCTATGCCTTATTTTGCATGTTAGTAATTGGTCATCATACATCATACTCTCTTGAATGTTACTTTATTACAAAAACATGAAACTGTTTAAACTTAGTTATTTTAAAAGGAAGGAAGAAAATGTTTTATTTAATGATCCATTCAACACATTTTATTTACGGTTATATGGCGTCGGATATTTTGAATGGGTGCTACTGTATTATATTAAGACACTTGTCATAGTTTGCCATGTCGCCCTGCCTTTAGGCCATAATGCACACACACACACACACACACTAAAAAAAAAAAAAAAAAATACATCAGTCTAGGCCAAACGGCCTTGCCCTCTTGTTTACCAAATACCAGGCCTGTGAGTAATGATGCTGGGTATTCTGTTTATAATATGCCATTGTCATTCTGATTTTTTGGATTAGAACATCAAATACACAATTCAAAACAGGTTACTAACTTTTAGACTACTGGATTAATTTTTTACAAAAACCACGTTTAGTGGGTACAAATTTATAATTTTTTACTCACATATATTCACTTAAATGTTTTATAAATACATAAAATAAAGTTCATATTTTTATATTTTAGATATGTTGATTAAAATTAGGCAAATTTGTTTTTAAAGTCACGCATTTACTTACGGGCATTTGTGGCCAGCTGTCCAGTATTTATGTCTATTATTCCCAGTAACAGTGGTTTTGTGATCAGAATTTTTTTTTAAAAATGAACTACGATTCATATCCCAATATTTGGTGATTTTCATTGTTGGTAAAACAATCAAATTTATTCTCAAATTAGCTGTCACAATCAGCTATCGATCCCTGAAAATTACTGCAACGTGCCGCCATTGTTGTTAAGCAAACATTTACTAGCTTAAAACAAAATCTAAATAAACAGGAAGCTGACTTGTCTTCCATTACCTGTTACTAAATCGCTTCTGGTGAGTGTTGTGTGTAAAACAGTGGGAAATATGAATTGGTGAATGCACTGTATACAGTGTACAGTATGTCAACTGGTGTGACGTAGGACAAAATATTTCGCCTGCAGTAGTCAGAAGGTTAAATAAAATGGTTTGGCGTAACCCATGAACACAAACTTTAAATTTTCAGATAGGTGGAACAAAGCCCAGTTTTTAAGCACTTGCCTGATGTGTAGTCGGTCTAGGATTGATCCTAAGTAGGTCCATTGGGCTATTTCTCGTGACGGCCATTGCACACTCAAAACATTTTATTGACAGTTATATGGCGTCGGACATATGGTTAAGGACCACACATATTAAGAGAGGAAACCCGCTGTCGCCACTTCATGTGCTACTCTTTTTCAATTAGCAGCAAGGGATCTTTTATATGCACCATCCCACAGGCAGGATAGCACATACCACGGCCTTTGATATACCAGTCATTGTGCACTGGCTGGAGTGAGAAATAGCCCAATTGGCCCACCGACGGGGATTGATCCCAGACCGACCGCGCATCAAGCGACCGCTTTACCACTGGGCTACGTCCTGCCCCTGTTGTGACAAAGGCTGTGATATGTACTGTCCTATGTGTGGGATGCTGCAAATAAAGGATCCCTTGCTGCTAATCAAAATGAATAGCCCATGGTGTGGCAACAGTGTCTTTCATCTCTCATTGGTGTGGTCCTTAACCATATGTCCTAAGTGTCACATATTCGGCAGGGCCCGCGCGGTGCCCTTTGAAGTTTTCTCGACTCCAATCGCGAGGCACCCATGTGTAAGCTGCAAAGGTACTGCAGGATAATCCTAAGGATGCCATGCGGCAGTCAGACGGGACCCGTAAGATACCCATCCGATGTTTACACATGAATATTGTGGGGGTCGACCGGCCTCGGTGGCGTCGTGGCAGGCCATCGGTCTACAGGCTGGTAGGTACTGGGTTCGGATCCCAGTCGAGGCATGGGATTTTTAATCAAGATATCGACTCCAAACCCTGAGTGAGTGCTCCGCAAGGCTCAGTGGGTAGGTGTAAACCACTTGCACCGACCAGTGATCCATAACTGGTTCAACAAAGGCCATGGTTTGTGCTATCCTGCCTGTGGGAAGCGCAAATAAAAGATCCCTTGCTGCCTGTCATAAAAAGAGTAGCCTATGTCGCGACAGCGGGTTTCCTCTAAAAACAGTGTCAGAATGACCATATGTTTGACGTCCAATAGCCGATGATAAGATAAAAAATCAATGTGCTCTAGTGGCGTCGTTAAATAAAACAAACTTTACTTTATTGTGGGGGTCGTACTTGGCTTGTGCGGTGCCCATGCGATTCTGTTTACGACGCGTCTACAAGCTTACGGCCAGTAAAAATTTCTACAACACATCGGGAACTTTTAAACTCTATGCTAAAAGCTTCCGATGTGCCCTATGATGAGGAAAGAACGCCAAGGCATCCGCAGGATAGCTATGGCACCCTTGCAGCCGCCGTGAAATTTTGCAAATTTTCAACAAAATTTGAGCCCATACAGGCACCGTATCCCGAATCGGTGGATATGTGACTCCGTCATTAATCTGTTCTAGGTGTCACTAGATTTAATTTTCTAAATGTCAGTAGATTTCATTTTCCAAAGTTTCAGTAGATTTAATTTTCCTAAGTATTAGTAGATTTAATCTGTTCTAGGTGTCAGTAGATTTAATTTTTCCTTACTTCGAGTAGATTTAATTTGTCTAAAGTGTCAAAAGATTTAAGTTGTCTCAAGTTTCAGTATGGTATTTAATCTATCCACTTTGCTACTGTATTACAGAGACCGGAAATGATCTGCACAACATACCTGTACAGACTGTGTCGGCCAACATGGCTGCCTGGCTGTTTGGACACATGGGAGGGGAGTCGGCCCCACAACACTGGATGGGTGGACTGAACGTCGTGTACATGCTCGGACGTCCAAGTAACGGTCAGTACTTTGTGTGAGGTATCGGAGTCAGCTATATAGAGATTATTATAGGAGCTTGTGTGTCATACTGATTCAGGATTATTGTATTGCCCAAGTGAGAGCGAGGGTAATACATGAATCCTGACACGAGTTTCGTAAAATCAATATAACTCACACGCAAGTGTAATAATTTCTTTATTATCCATATTATTATTGTTGGGTTTTTTTTATGAATAACAAGACCCAAGTCAAAATGTTTTAGCCACAACTAGAAGAAGATGACGAAATGACGTCATATTTTAAATGCAGTCTGAGCTAGGAGCAAAATTACGTCATTACACTTGTTATTACACATGTGCTTAGTATGATTATTAACTTGGTTATGTTGAAACATATGGATAATAATAAACAATAAGATTCTGTAACCTCCATAATAAAGGGTCGTTGTACAGTTACTAATATTTTTTCACGAATATGCAAACCTAAGGATCGATCAATCTCCATCATTGGACCTATTGGGTTATTTCTTGTTCCATCCGGTGCACCCTGACTGGTATATCAAGGGCTGTGGTATGTGTTATCTTGTCTGTGCATGTAAAAGATACCACGATCCTGGACGTAGCTCAGTGGTAAAACACTCACTTGATGTGCAGTCGGTTTAGGATCGATCCCCGTTGGTGGGCCCATTGAGCTATTTCTTGTTCCAGCCAGTGCACCATGACTGGTATATCAAAGGCTGTTGTATGTTCTACCCTGTCTGTGCATATAAAAGATCCGTTACTACTAACAGAAAATGTAGCAGGTTTTCCTCTTTATGACTATATATCCGAATTACCAAATGTTTGACATCCAATAGCCGTGCAATCAGTGTGATCTAGTGGTGTTGTTAAACAAAACAAACTTTATTTTACTTTTTGCACCTTTGTTTTGGCTTCGTACACAAAAAATATAAAATAGCTTATCATAATTTCACTGCAGATCCATAATTCCTATATAGTACGATGTTTTAATTACCGAATTTTCTTCAAACACAGTCAGGTGTATTAGACTGGTGAAGCGACGTCATGTTACAATGTCGCTTCCTAAAATTACATCTTTGATTGGTTATGTATTTACTTAAAATTACACCTGTGCTTCATATGTTTTTATTAACTCGATACCGGCCTCAGTGGCGCACTGGTTAAGCCATCGGACTACAGGCTGGTAGGTACAGGGTTCACAGCCCGGTACCGGCTCCAACCCAGAGTGAGTTCTTAAGGGCTCAATGGCCACTACACCCTCTTCTCTTTCACTAACCACGAACCAACTGTCCTGGACAGACAGCCCAGATAGCTGAGGTGTGTGCCCAGGACAGTGTGCTGGAACCTTAATTGGATATGAGCACGAAAATAAGTTGAAATGAAATTAACTCGATTATGTTGAACCAAGTGGATAATACTGTTCATTATGAATCTGTTATGTATTAAAATCTTGATACTGCTAACAACTGATGTCAGTAGAATGTATAATAATGTGTAGCTATTGGTTTTTTTTTTTTCAGAAACAAAAAATTTCAAGCTGACATCATACAACAAAGAAGAGGAACAGTCAGTACGGAATGTCATTGGCAGTATCCATGGTTACCTGGAACCAGGTGATTATATCAACATTTACAATACTGGGTTCTCCTATCATAACATTGCCTCAACACAGAAAACTAGGCTTGTGATTGTAGGTCTTTATAAGAAAATTTGATGTGGTTGGCGGTAGGATTAAATATGATTGATATGTGCAAGTAGAGAGTAGCAAATTACTATTTGCCTGATCCCTTTGTTAGATTTTTAGACTGTTATGTGTTGTATTTTCAGACTGTCAAGTGTTGTATTTTCAGACTGTTCTGTGTTGTATTTTCAGACTATTTTTTGTTGTATTTTCAGGCTGTTATGTGTTGTATTTTCAGACTGTTTTGTGTTGTATTTTCAGACTATTTTTTGTTGTATTTTCAGACTGTTAATGTGTTGTATTTTCAGACTAATATGTGTTGTATTTCAGACTGTTATGTGTTGTATTTTCAGACTATTTTTTGTTGTATTTTCAGACTGTTATGTGTTGTATTTTCAGACTGATATGTGTTGTATTTCACACTGTTACGTGTTGTATTTTCAGATTGTTATGTGTCGTATTTTCAGACTATTTTGTGTTGTATTTTCAGATCATTATGTGTTGTGTTTTCAGACTGTTTTGTGTTGTATTTTCAGACTGTTCAGTGTTGTATTTTCAGATCGCTATATATTGATTGGAGCGCCGAGATCTGGTTTCCCAGGCTCGTCTAACGATGCGGTCCTGGCGACGTCGATGTTGTTACAGCTAGCCCGCAGTCTGGAGTATGTGTACAACCTGGAGAACTGGAAACCACGGCGGGGGATCAAGCTCGTCTCCTGGGGGGGACATGAGTTCTCACAGGCCGGGAAAACAGAGTATATCAAGGTAGGATGGTTTGGTGGGTTTCCTAGGAGGAGGGGAGGGGGGGACATGAGTTTTTACAGGCCGGGAAAATAGAGTATATCAAGGTAGTATGGTGGGGTGGGGTGGGGTGGGGATATAAGTTCTCACAGGCAGGAAAAACAGTATATCAAGGTAGAATGGTTTGGTGGGGTTCTTTGGGGTGGGGTGACACGGGTTCTCACAGCCTGGGAAAACCAAATATATTTCAAGGTAGGATGATTTGGTTGCATTGATTTGGTAGAAATTATGTTTAAATTGGTGTGACATGATTGCAGGTTTTTGTTTTGTTTTTGAGACTGAAATACTAGTCAACAATAATTCAGTGTTTCTGGCAAAAATAAATTTTTAGGTATGGTGCTATGGAATTGAATGCAACCACAGTCCACAGAGGGTATGGGGGGCCTCCCCCAGAAAGAAAATGTGTTAAGTTTAGGGTTAGGGTTATAAAAATCATATAGTAATAATGATAAAGAATAATTAATTTTTTCAAAAGGTTAACTTTAAAAAAAAAAAGTGCAAGAACATTTTGGTATAGCACCATATCCGTTTTACCCTCTGGCAGAAACCCTGTAAAGATTCATTTAAAACTTTCTATGGTGTATGTGAACATTGGTTCAGAAAGTAAATACTTTTTTTTTATCTCATCTTTACAAAGTGAAAAGACGAGATATAGATGTTACTTTTCAGATAGTGGTAACAACATCAACTTTTGCATTTAGCTCAACATTAAAGTTTTGTGTTTAAACTCCATTTCTACAAAACTGTAAGTCATACATGTATATCAGTGAAACTTGGTTCATAGTTACATCTATCAATGTTCATCCCAATAAAACAAACAAATTATTTTTATGTTTTTTATTAAATTAAAATTTTAATTTAATGTTTTCTAAACTTTAATTTAAAAAAAAAAAAAATTAACATGCATTGAGATAAACATCTATAGATGTATAACTTATCAGTGACACTAAATAAGTGACTTGTAGGCGAGACATTTAAAATTCAAAGAATTATTGTTCAAAACATTTATAGCTCAAAACACATAAAATTATATAGTCTCTGGCATACTGTGAGATACATAGAGGATATTTCATGTTTTTTGTAAAATATGATTTATATCTCATCTCGTGAAGTTTGCAATCATATCTCACGAGTCGCGACGAGTGTAATATGATTGCAAACTTCACGTGATGAGATATAAATCGTATTTGACAAAAAACATGAACTTTTCTATTTATTATATAACTTCTGGCAATTTACCTTTATTTTTAAAATGCCAGCAGCAAAATAGTTCCGGCTTTCTTACAGTGAAAATATCACTTTCTACAGTGACGATAACACATTTTGGAGTGAAATAGTGAAATCTTCACTCTAAAATGTGTTGTCATCACTGAGTGACTGATAACACTTTTATTTCACTAATATTTAAAGATATTTCACTAAATATTATATAATAAAAAAAATTATTTACTTACATTTTGTAAATATTTTATCAACAGGCAAATTCTCACCTCCTTGACAGAAGAGCTATTGCCTACTTTGACCTGAGCCAGATGACCCTGGGTAATCACTCGGTGAGAGCGGAGGCATCCCCTGGGTTTTACACCATGATCAGACAGGCGGCGGCAAGAGTAAGTTGGTGTTACTAAAAAGTCATTAAAAGGGACACTTCAAAACAGGTGGGGGCCAGCCTTGATGGTGTCGTGGTCCAGCCATCAGACATAAGGCTGGTAGGTACAGGGTTCGTAGGATGGTACCAGCTCCCACCAAGAGAGAGTTTTAACGACCCATTGGGTAGATGTAAGACCACTACACCCTCTTCTCTCTCACTAACAACTAACTCACTATCCTAGACAGACAGCCCAGATAGCTGAGGTGTGTTGCCCAGGACAGTGTGCTTGAACCTTAATTGGATATAAGCACGAAAATAAGTTGATACAGGTAGGGGTTGGGGGTCATGGGGACCCCCCACTCCTGAATCTGCCAATGATTATTATATTGTGTGTTTTAATGATTATTACTACATTCATCTTTTTACATACACATCTATATCCAAAATACAAGTACAAATGCAGCAACATCATAACAGAAGTGGTGTTATAATGCTTTACAATTTGGCGAGTTTTGACGAGTCAAGATGGCATCTTGTAGGTACCAGGGGGTGGGATTTAGCTCAGTCGGTTGAGTGCTCGCTTGAGGTGCTTGCGTCTCAGGATCGAACCACCTCAGTGGATCCATTCAGCTGATTGGGTGTTTTCTCGTTCCAACCAGTGCACCATAACTGGACAAATGCTGTGGTATGTGCTTTCCTGTCTGTGGGAAAGTTCATACAAAAGATCCCTTGCTGCATTAAGAAAAACATAGCGGGTTTCCTCAGATGACTACGAGTCAGAATTACCGAATGTTTTGACATCCAATAGCCGATGATTAATTAATCAATGTGCTTCAATGGTGTCGTTAAACAAAACAAACTTCTTCTTGTAGGTACCAGATCCTACAAAGACTGAGTCGACAATTGCTGATGCGTGGCCTTCACCAGTGGACCTGAAGAATATTCAGAATGGTGATGCGCCAGTTTACACGTTTCAAAGACACACACAGAGCAATCCCTTCCTGCAGCTTGTAGGAATTCCAGAACTCCACGTGCAGTATGTGGGAAATCATACAGTAAGAGCAGCATGTTTACTATTAAGCAGAGCTTCTAGATTATGGTAGCCCCACTCCAATGGCTAGTGATATTCAATGTTGGGCTAGTAAATAACTACTATTGCCTTGCCTGACAGGGCTTCTAGATTATGGTAGCCCCACTCCAATGGCTAGTGATATTCAATGTTGGGCTAGTAAATAACTACTATTGCCTTGCCAGACAGGGCTTCTAGATTATGGTAGCCCCACTCCAATGGCTAGTGATATTCAATGTTGGGCTAGTAAATAACTACTATTGCCTTGCCTGACAGGGCTTCTAGATTATGGTAGCCCCACTCCAATGGCTAGTGATATTCAATGTTGGGCTAGTAAATAACTACTATTGTCATGCCAGACAGGACTTCTAGATTATGGTAGCCCCACTCCAATGGCTAGTGATATTCAATGTTGGGCTAGTAAATAACTACTATTGCCATGCCAGACAGGGCTTCTAGATTATGGTAGCCCCACTCCAATGGCTAGTGATATTCAATGTTGGGCTAGTAAATAACTACTATTGCCATGCCAGACAGGGCTTCTAGATTATGGTAGCCCCACTCCAATGGCTAGTAATATTCAATGTTGGGCTGGTAAATAACTACTATTGCCTTGCCTGACAGGGCTTCTAGATTATGGTAGCCCCACTCCAATGGCTAGTGATATTCAATGTTGGGCTGGTAAATAACTACTATTGCCATGCCAGACAGGGCTTCTAGATTATGGTAGCCCCACTCCCATGGCTAGTGATATTCAATGTTGGGCTGGTAAATAACTACTATTGTCATGCCAGACAGGGCTTCTAGATTATGGTAGCCCCACTCCCATGGCTAGTGATATTCAATGTTGAGCTAGTAAATAACTACTATTGCCACGCCCGGCGGCTAGTGTGAAAAAAAGAAGTCAAAAGTTGCAGTTAAGTCTGTTTTGTAAATATGAATATCCTGCCCCTGCCCCAATCCCCAATGTTAGTGTTTTTAAGCTCTATCTCCCTCTTTAGGTGACCTATCTGATTATTACTATTATTTAATAAAATTGTATTAACTTAAAGTAATGTCGGGCTAGTGAAATTTAATTGTACCTAGTAAATTTTGTTATGAAAATTATAGAAGCCCTGTATACCGGGTTTTATAAATTACCCAGTTTTATTTATGTAAGTCATTTTTTTTTTGTCAGTCTTCAAGCTCTGGTAAATACCCAGTTTTATTACCCATATGGTTAAAAATATATTGGTACATATCAAAATGATATGTCCCACTAGAAGTGGGACGTAACACTTCCAACGTCACGTGATGAAGACAATGATTGGCGTACTACAACCTTACACAAGTTACAGGAATATCAACCAAACTAGCTGAGCGATATAAATTAAGATCGGTAATACACGGGTAATACATACAATATTAAACTTGCTACCATTTCTAATCATGTTTATATTCCTCGTGAAATAATGTTCATTGTCACTTGCTAAAGTTCGTGACAATTGAAAATTATTTCACTCAGGGATATAAACATAATACGAAATGGAAGCTCGTTTATTATCCTATAAATCCTACATATGTACTTAAGTTTATTTCTCATTTGTAAATTTTCAAGCTCTTGTAAATTATCCAGTTATCATCTGTTGTAACTCTTTGAATTCTACAAAATTATGGTTTCATTTCAAGTACCATGCTGTACTGAGCCCTATTCCATGAATCAATCTTAGCGCTAAGATCACCTTAAGTGCATAGTTACCTTATGTGTCTGTCTGTCAAAGTTTGTCTCTCTCACAAAATTTTCTGGGTGGGATGTAGCCCAGTGGTAAAGCACTCGCTTAAAGCATGGTCGGTTTGGGATTGATCCCTGTCAGTGGGTCCACTGGGCTATTTTCTCATTCCAGCCAGTACACAATGACTGGTATATCAAACTATTCAAAGCCCATAGTATATGCTATCCTGTCTATGAGATCGTGCATATAAAATAACCCTTGTTACTATTGAAAAAATGTAGCGGGTTTCCTCGCTTAAAATTACCAAATGTTTTACATCCAATAGCCGATGATTAATAAATTAATGAGCTCTAGTGGTGTCATTAAACAAAAAAATGTTTAACGTATAACTAAATCCATTAAATCAGGTATTGGGATCCGATGCTGGGATGCGAACCCAGTATCTTCCAGGTTGATGGCTTAACCAGTACGTCATGCAGGTCAATACAATGCCTTAAGTTGATTACTCTTTTCCAGCCTTCCGGTTCCAGCGTGACAAACATGGCCACCCTGGATGTACACCATCACTTTAAATACCACATAGCCGTGACTAGAGTTATCACTCTTGCTGCACTCCACCTGGTGGACGATGCCGTTTTGCCGATCTCTCTCAGAGACTACGCGGAAGACCTTCACCTGGTGATGTGGCAAACATCAGGCGAGCTGAAGCACTGCTCGACACAGATGGAGGACTTAGGTCAGTCTTGTTTGTCCATCTAACTATTCATCCATCTGTCTGTCCATCCTCCATCTGCCCCCATCCATATGTCTGTCCATCAATCTGTCTGTCCATCCATTCACCTATCCGTCCAGCCATCCATCTGTCCATCGATCCATCAGTCGGTCCATCTGGCTGTCCATCCATTCATCTATCCGTCCAGCCATCCATCTGTCCATCGATCCATCTGTTTGTCCATCTATCGGTCCATCCATTCACCTATCCGTCCATCGATCCATCTATTTGTCCATCTGTCTGTCCATCCATTCACCTATCCGTCCAGCCATCCATCTGTCCATCGATCCATCTATCGGTCCATCTGTCTGTCCATCCATTCACCTATCCGTCCAGCCATCCATCGATCCATCTATTTGTCCATCTATCCATCTGTCTGTCCATCCATCCAAGTGTCTTTATTATTTTGACACATGGATGACCATATACTTGACAGATGTGTCATTCATGTAAGTCTTGTTTGACTGTCTATCCGTCTATCCGTCTATTCATGTCACTAAAACGGAATAGATTTATTTATTAACTTTAGATTCCAATCAAATTATGAGTGCATTTGGAAATGAAACTGGCATCGGTGGCGTCATGGTTAGGCATCGGTCTACAGGCTGGTAGGTACTGGGTTCAGATCCCAGTCGAGGCATGGGATTTTTAATCCAGATACCGACTCCAAACCCCGAGTGCTCCGCAAGGCTCAGTGGGTAGGTGTAAACCACATGCACCGACCAGTGATCCATAACTGGTTCAACAAAGGCCATGGTTTGTGCTATCCTGCCTGTGGGAAGCACAAATAAAAGATCCCTTGCTGCTAATCGGAAAGAGTAGCTCATGTAGTGGCAACAGCGGGTTTCCTCTCAAAATCTGTGTGATCCTTAACCATATGTCGGACTCCATATAACCGTAAATAAAATGTGTTGAGTGCGTCATTAAATAAAACCTTTCTTTCTTTGGAAATGAAAAAAAAGTGTGCAGTTGAGAAAATACAAGTTTAACATGATCAATACTTCTGCTACAGTCAGACACAGATAACATGCCTGCCTCAAAGGAAAATGATTCTACTATAATGTAACAGCTACATTATACGTCACCGATGATACCACGAAGGAACAACAACTCAATGTGGGTTGTGAATTTGTTTATTCTGGGCACATAAGCAACACACCCCGTTCCTTGAACCCAGGTAACCATGTGACCATGTGACAAACACCCCACCAATTGACCACAATACATCCAACTTCTCCTTTCCAGTCTGTGGTATGTTCCTTCCTGTCCGTGGGAAGGTGAATATAAAAGATCCCTTGCTACTAATGGAAAAATTTAGCGGGTTTCCTCTGATGAATACGAGTGAGAATTACTGAATGTTTGACATTCAACAGCCGATGATTAATTAATCAATGTGCTCTAGTGGTATCGTTAAACAAAACAAACAAACTTTAGCTAATGTCATATCCATATTTCTAGTTAGGAATTGCTGAATATGTTGTACAGTAGTACAGTACATAAGGTTTACATTTGTGTTTGTTGTTTTAGAATCAGAGGTGTCAGCTGCCGAAGATTTGCTGAAGATAGCCACTGCGTTTGACGATTTCATCAAAATCTACGAAGAGAATTCCGACAAGCTGGGAATTCACTCAACAAACGAAGTCAAAATGATGTTTGAACGAATCTTCATCACTGCTTCACGTCATAAAAGGTAAAGTTTATAAGACAAGTGAATAATATAAATTTAAAAAAATAATAATTTGTCAGCTGATGGTGAGTTGATGATACAGGTATCCAATCTGTCTTGTAGTATTTGTACCAGTCTCCTACATGAAAGTTTAATAATATGAGTACACTCAAAAATTACTAAAGGAAATGATTACCCATATGGATAAAAAATATCTTGGTAGAAGTGTCACTAGAACGTCATGATAGAATCTATCACCATTGTGAGGTATAGATAAGGCAATTCCAACCCGAGGGACAAAATGGTTTTTGTGAGGGCCGAGGTTTACCAAGGCCTTTGTCCCAAGGGTTGCAATTGCCTTATCTATATCTCACACAGTGATTGATTCTTTTTCTTGCCCATTTAATTACAGTTATTAATTTTGTAAGCTACGTACAGTTTGTTTATTGTTGAACGATTCATAAACATTTCACCTACAAACAATGAAACTCATTTAATCATATGCTGAAAAAGATAGTCCATCTTATGCAACGACATAAAAATGCAACAAATATAAAGTTGAAAATATTAATTTGTTTAAATATTTTTAAAACAATTTTACAATGTGAAATGGCAAAAAGAATTTTGAAAACCATAAGTTATGATGTCTATCATCATAAAACATGAGTTATGACATCACGCTTCTGTAGAAATCGTCTAGCCCTCGGGTCAGACCAATTTTTCTAGCACCGTGCAGAAGCTGGATAACCCTGTTCAATGGGCAAGAAAGCGGGATGTAACACATTGACGTCATATAATGACGTCATACGATTTGCACACAGCAACCTTACTGGAATGTCAGTCAAACAAGTTCAGTGATATAAATTAAAAAGTGATATAAATTATGGGTAATAAATAGGATATTAAACTCGCTGCCATTTTATATCATGTTTATGTCCCGTATGAAATAATTTTCAAGGTCATTCGCTAAAGCTTGTGATTATTATTTCACTCAGGACATAAAAATGATAAGAAATGTAAGCTTGTGACATCAAATTTAGGAAATTGCATGTATTTTACAATATTAAATATTGCTGAAACACAAAACACTCAAGGATTCCCACGGTCTTCAGAATGATGTGTATGCATGATGTAAAGACTATTTTATTTGTGGGTTTTTTATGTTGTTCAACTACAGTGCTATCATTACTGTTGCAGGAATCAAACTTAAAGCCGCGGACCCTAGTTTTAACCTGTGAAAATCAACACTTAAGTTTAGTTAATCAACAAACATGCAACACATCTGGATATGGTTATAACGGAGAGTAGATAAAATCTGTGATGTTTAAAACGGGACATACCGTCTACCAGGGGCGTAACTATGTGTACGCAATGTACTCATTTGAGTACAAAATGTCTCTGCTTATACGCAATTTGGCTATTTGAGTACACTTTCTTTTCAACAATCGCACTAAATTCTCAACATTACATATTAACGCTCCACTTTAGGGGAATCCCCAACGTCATTCAAAGCTTGGGTTTCATGAAGATATGACAGTCGTAAAGACGTCGTACGAATTTGACCAATACAAGCGTTTGTAAGAAAATAAGTTTTACAGATTGGAATTACTAGTGACTTAATGGCACGATTTTGAGTGATTTCGCTACTTTCTTGAGTACACATTTCAAAAGTCTAGTTATGCCCTTCTACAAATAACTAGAGCTCATCTCGATAACTAACCATTATTTCTCAGATGAGCGTGTGTTTTTAACATTATGAAGCATGTATATCGGGGTATTACAAAAACCTGGATGACCAGAATCACTTCGAGTATAAAAAAATTAATATTTTAAATAAGAAAATGTAAGTACTTCTAATTTAAATTATAAAAACAAAGTGTTTAAAAACTGGGGTCTGTCACTTTAAGAATTTGTTACCTAAATTGATTTTAAGGTTTTTACCATGGATCAAATGCACACTTATGGCAATTTTAAACCAGTAACTTATACAACAAATTAAAAAAACAGGAAGGAAGGAAATGTTTTATTTAACGACACACTCAACACATTTTATTTACAGTTATATGGCGTAAGACATATGGTTAAGGACCACACAGATATTGAGAGAGGAAACCTGCTGTCGCCACATCGTGGGCTACGCTTATCAATTAGTAGCAAAGGAAAGAAATGTTTTATTTAACGACACACTCAACACATTTTATTTACAGTTATATGGCGTCAGACATATGGTTAAGGACCAAACAGATATTGAGAGAGGAAACCTGCTGTCGCCACTTCATGGGCTACGCTTATCAATTAGTAGCAAAGGAAAGAAATGTTTTATTTAACGACACACTCAACACATTTTATTTATGGTTATATGGCGTCAGACATATGGTTAAGGACCACACAGATTTTTAGGGGCAGGACGTAGCCCAGTTGTAAAGCGCTTGCTTGATGCATTGTCGGTTTAGGATCGATCCCTGTCAGTGGCCCCGTTAGGCTATTTCTCGCTTCAGCCAGTGCACCACGACTGGTATATCAAAGGCCATGGTATGTGCTATCCGGTCTGTGGGATGGTGCATGTACCATAAAAGATCCCTTGTTGCTAATCGAAAAGAGTAGCCCATGAAGTGGCGACAGTGGGTTTCCTCTCTCAATATCTGTGTGGTCCTTAACTGTATGTCCGTCGCCATATAACCGTCATTAAAATGTGTTGAGTGCATCGCTAAATAAAACATTTCATTCATTCCTTCCTGAATGATGTATGAACGCTATTTTATTATTATTTTATTTTTTTTATATTGCAGGCATCACTTACTCTACCCTCAAGTGTTTGATGGAAGAATCACGACCTTGTCCGAGTTGTGTCACGTGGCGAGGTTTACCAATGACTGGGTCGCCGTTCACAGTTATATCTCCGCTTTGAAGACCGCATTACAAGAAGCAGCACGGTGCTTGAGAACTAATGAATGAACAAAGTCGACAATTACAATGAGTGTTTTAAATTGTAATAACCGTTCATTGATGAGAGCAGAGCAGCTTTCAGAGTTACATTACTAGATGCATTGCAATGATTGAGAACCAACGAATGAACAAAGTCGACAATTACAATAAGTGTTTTAAATTGTAATAATCATTCACTGATAAGAGTAGGAGTTACATTACTAGATGCAATGCAGTGATTGAGAACTAACGAATGAACAAAGTCGACAATTATGCGGAGTGTTGTAAATTGTAATAACTGTTCGTTGGTGATACCAGTTTTCAGAATTACATTGCAAGATGCAATGCAATGTTTGAGAACTAACGAAAAGTCGAGTGTTTTAAATTGTAATAATCATCTGTGGGTGAGACCAGTTTTGAGAGTTACATTACAAGATGCAGTGCAATGTTTGAGAACTAACGAAAGAAGAACATTTGGAGTTACGTTGAGTGATAAATTGTAATAATGTGTTGTTGCTGAGAGCAGTTTTGAGAGTTACATTACAAGATGCAATGCAATGTTTGAGAACTAACGAATGAACAAAGTCGGGAATTATGCGGAGTGTTAAATTGTAATAATCGTTCACTTATGAGAGCAGTTTTCAGAGTTACATTACAAGATGTAATGCAATGATTGAGAACTAACGAAAAGTCGAGAATTACAGTGAGTGTTTTAAATTGTAATAATCGTTCACTGATGAGAGCAGTTTTCAGAATTACATTACAAGATGCAATGTAGTGATTGAGAACTAACGGATGAACAAAGTCGAGAATTACAATGAGTGTTTTAAATTGTAATAACTGTTCGTTGGTGAGAGCAGTTTTCAGAGTTACATTACAAGATGCAATGCAGTGATTGAGAACTAACGAAAAACAAAGTCGAGAATTATGCTGAGTGTTTTAAATTGTAATAATCGTTCGTTGGTGAGAGCAGTGTTCAGAATTACATTACAAGATGCAATGCAATGTTTGAGAACTAACGAAAAGTCGAGTGTTTTAAATTGTAATAATCATCTGTGGGTGAGACCAGTTTTGAGAGTTACATTACAAGATGCAGTGCAATGTTTGAGAACTAACGAAAGAAGAACATTTGGAGTTACGTTGAGTGATAAACTGTAATAATGTGTTGTTGCTGAAAGCAGTTTTCAGAATTTCATTACAAGATGCAATGCAGTGTTTGAGAACTAATGAATGAACAAAGTCATGAATTATTTTGAGTGTTAAATTGTAGTAATTTGTCGCTGATGATAGCAGTTTCAGAATCACATTACAAGATGCAATGCAGTGATTGAGAACTAACGAATGAACAAAGTCATGCATTACAAGATACAATGTTATGTTAGAACTAATGAAGGAAAACACGTGGAGATATGTTGAGTGATAAATTGTAATAATTTGTCGATGGTGATGGATTACATTGCAAGAAGCAATTCAGTGTTTGAAAACAAATGAATGAACAACATATGGATTATGTTGAGGGATAAATTGTAATAACCAATCATTTAACTTGGCGATACCAGTTTTCAGAACTATATTACAAGATGCAGTGCAATGTTTGAGAACTAATGATTGAACAACATCTGGTTATGTTGAGTGTGGAGTGGAGCGGATAAGTTTTAATGTGCATATGTATGTGCCACTAGAGCTTCACACATGCTTGTCATGGGCTTAATCTCTCTTATGTTGAGTGACAAATTGTAATAACTGTTCGCTGGTGATAGCAGTTTGTTTCTGAGAATTGCATTACATGGTGCAATGTGATGTTTGAGAATGAAACAACTCTGAAGTTACGTTGAGTGGTAAAATGCAATAACCGGTGACTAGTGAGAGGAATATTGACGTCTGTCTTACAGTTAGCACTGTGGTGTGTGAGAACTAAAATAAGTTACACTGAATAATAATTATATATAATCAGTGATTGACATTTTAGTATTGTGGTGCTTCAGAGCCAGTGAATTAAAAAAAAAATATCAGAATTATATATCTGCATTGCTATCACCAATCACTGATTATCAGGATTTACTGTTCAACATACATATACATTATATATAATGTGTATGTTGAACAGTAAATGCTGATAATCAGTGATTCGTGTTAACAATGCATTGCTAACTAGAATCCAAATTATAGTGATTAGATGCAAGAATTCCGGCTTTTAGTGCCAGTTACAGACTGTTCTGGCTTTTAGTGCCAACTGAAAACTGTTCAAATTCTAACTTGAGTACCAGGCAAAAACTGTTCCATTTCCAGCCTTTATTGCCAGCTGAAAACTGTTCCAATTCCAGCCTTTATTGCCAGCTGAAAACTGTTTGAATTCCAGCTTTTAGTGCCAGCTGAAAACTGTTTGAATTCCAGCTTTTAGTGCCAGCTGAAAACTGTTTGAATTCCAGCTTTTAGTGCCAGGCAAAAACTGTTTGAATTCCAGCTTTTAGTGCCAGGCAAAAACTGTTTGAATTCCAGCTTTTAGTGCCAGGCAAAAACTGTTCAAATTCTGGCCTTTATTGCCAGCTAAAAACTGTTTGAATTCCGGCTGTAAGCACCAGATGAAAACTGTTTGAATTCCAGCTTTTAGTACCAGCTGAAGATTGTTTGAATTCCGGTTTTTAGTACAAGTCAAAAAATTGTTCCTATGCTTTGTCCTTAACGAAAAGCTTACAATACATCCTTAATGTTCAAATATCCCTGAGAGTTTTATAGATTTTTGGAGTGTGTGGAGCTGTAAATTGTACAAAAGAAAAGACATGTTTTACTTAACGACACACTCAACACATTTTATTTACAGTTATATGGCATCAGACATATGGTTAAGGACCACACAGATATTGTGAGAGGAAACCCGCTGTCGACACTTCATGGGCTACTCTTTCCAATTAGCAGCAAGTGATTTTTTATATGCACCATCCCACTGACAGGGTAATACATACCACGGCCTTTGATATACCAGTCGTGGTGCACTGGCTGGAACGAAAAATAGCCCAATGGGCCCACCGACTGGCTGTAAATTGTAATGACCAGTAATTGGTGACAACAGTTTTGAGAATTATATGTTAAAACCATCACAGTGCATGAGCACCAACTGTTGATTATGTTGAGTGGTAAATCATATTAATCACGGCTTCATTCATTTCAACTTATTTTCATGCTTATATCCAATTAAGGTTCAAGCATGCTTCTCCTGGGTACACACCTCGGCTATCTGTCCATTTCCTATCATGTTTATGTCCCGAGTGAAATAATTTTCAGTTGTCACGAGCATAACTGTCTTAGCTCTAAGACCACTTTAAAAGCATAACTGTCTAAGCTATAAGATCACCTTAAGTGCTTAACTGTCTTAGCTCTAAGACCGCCTTAAGTGCATAACTGCCATAGCTCTAAGTGCATAACTACCTTAACTCTAAGACCACCTTAAGTGTATAACTGCCTTATTCTTCTTCAGCGTTTGATTGGTTGTATTATATCCTCTGTCCCATGAAAGTTGCAAGAAGGGCTGTTGGGCATCAATCTTTTGCAGAGCCCCACAGCTTGGCATCCATCGTAGTACTCACAGGCTAGATTTGTTGCCTCTCTCTGTTATAGAGTGGACAGGACTGCAAGAAGTGTTGTGCCTTATAAACTTGCAAATTTTTCCTGGGAAATCAAAGGATGTGGCCCAGACTGCTTATTCTTTCCATCAAAACATAAAATATTCAGAAGAAATAGAATTATCACCACTGTTACTTCATCCATTGAAACATTATAAAATATTCATAGAAATATCACCACTGTTACTTCATACACTGAAACATTATAAAATAGTCATAAGAAATATCACCACTGTTACTTCATCCATTGAAACATTATAAAATAGTCATAAGAAATATCACCACTGTTACTTCATACACTGAAACATTATAAAATAGTCATAAGAAATATCACCACTGTTACTTCATACACTGAAACATTATAAAATAGTCATAAGAAATATCACCACTGTTACTTCATCCATTGAAACATTATAAAATAGTCATAAGAAATATCACCACTGTTACTTCATACACTGAAACATTATAAAATAGTCATAAGAAATATCACCACTGTTACTTCATACACTGAAACATTATAAAATAGTCATAAGAAATATCACCACTGTTACTTCATCCATTGAAACATTATAAAATAGTCATAAGAAATATCACCACTGTTACTTCATACACTGAAACATTATAAAATAGTCATAAGAAATATCACCACTGTTACTTCATCCATTAAAACATTATAAAATATTCATAACAAAGTTCTGGAGGATGTGACAGCTTTCATCCTATCCATCAAAACATTATCATAAAATATTCTATGCAGATTTAATATGTGAAAAACATTGATTTCATATTGTTTTGAGTGTTTTTTAAAGTGATTTCTATGATGGTGTACGTTTGTACAGTGAAACATGTCTAAACCATATCACACCAGGGACCTAGTATTTATCCGATTCAGACACGATCCAATATTTAGAGTGTCACATTTTCGAATTTGTAAGATTTGGGGGGCGGAATATGTAGCCAAGTGGTAAAGCATTCACTTGATGCATGGTTGGGATCGATACCCGTCGGTGGGCCCACTGGGCTATTTCTCACTTCAGCCAGTGCACCATGACTGGTATATCAAAGGCTGTGGTATGTGTTATCCTGTCTGTGGGATGGTGCATATAAAATATTAAAAAGAGTAGCCCATGAAGTGGCGACAGCGGGATTCCTCTCTCAATATCGGTGTGGTCCTTATAAATGTAAATAAAATGTGTTGAGTGTGTCGTTAAATAAAATATTTCCTTCCTTGTAAGATTTGGGGGACCATGAAACTTGACCAGTTTTGACAGGATTCTGGTTTGTTGAGGGTCCAGTTTAGACAGGTTTCACTGTACTTTTGTATTTTTACCTACATTTAAGCATGAGCTGTATGTTATGTGTGCATATCATTTATTTGTGTCCCAACAAGCTGTGTATTTTCTAGTCATTTTATTTTATAAATATGATCACTAGATTGGTGTACATAAAATTTAACTGTAATATGCATTGACTGTATTTAGTACATCTATTGATGTATATCAGTAACTTTCATATTTTAATAATGGAACTATGATTGAATTTTAAATTATTTTTTTTCATCACCTTACATTTTGTATCTTTTATTTTCCAATATGGGGAAATACAATGCCAATATATATTGTTTTAATTTCCATACATATAGAATACTAAACAAGCTTGCCTGTCATACCATTTTTATGAAATGAGTGAACAGTGTTATCCTGTCTGTGGGACATTGTTCATGAGTTTCATAAAAATGGTATGACATACAAGCTCATTTAGTATTTTATTTATTACACTGCAAACAAGCTGCAAAGCAGAAGTAAGCAGATGTCAAGACATACTACACATTATTTTTCGAAGAATTGGGTCAAGAGTGATCTACGTCACACTCACATCATGCCAATATTACACTAGTTAGATACCGAGTGATTGTTATGACATGAGTAATATCTTACACTAGTGTGTAATAAATAGAGAATACTAAATTAGTTACCACGATTAAAAACACAAGTTGTAATATAAACGGTCTCACACAGGAACGAGTATAGTATTTTATTTATTACACCACACATCAATGAACAAAAATTGGACAGAATGACTTCCAAAATATCTAGACATGAAAATGCACAGATTAAAGACCGGGAAAATTATGTTGTCATGTTGTCACTTCTTTTAGCTATTTATCAATGAAACTTTACATTCCCTAAACCACACATCTATCAATGAAATTTACATAAAAAATATTATAAACATTCAAGGTTGAACAAAATTATTAAAATATATATTTTGTTAAATTATGCTGCTAACATTAATGATATAAATTGACAGCAAGGATTTTTCCGATTTAAAAATATTAATCAGAAGAACCATGCACACACTTTTTGCATGAAGATCTATGTGGAGTTGTACTGTGTGACACATTTGATCAGAGGTCATGACCTCTCAAAAGGCATATTCCACACATATGAAGAAACAGTAAATATCACATGGGTATCTCTTCTACCCCGGTGTAATAAAGACACTTTAAAACGGGGGTGGGACGTGCCAACCAGTGCACCACAATTGGTATATCAAAGACCATGGTATGTGCTATCCTGTCTGTTGGATGGTGCATTTAAAGATCCCTTGCTACTAATTAAAGGTGTAGCAGGTTTCCTTACTAAGACTATGCCAAAATTACCAAATGTTTGAGCTCATGATAAATAAATCAATGTGCTCTAGTGGTGTTTTAAAAAAAAAACCCACTTTAACTTTACAACACATACATTCATCACAGTCTAAGACTCTAGACTCTCCAGCACCGCTAAAATTTCTGTATGTGCACCTGATGTTTAGAGATTTTGTGTATTACATTTAGTCTGTTTGTTCACTTGACAGGTGACAACTTCATAACACAGGTCACTTAACCTGTATTGTATTTGTATGAAACATTTTTGTTGTAAACATTTTTGTTGTAATGTACTTACTTGTGGTCTGCATAATAATTATATGTGATTTTTGTACAATTTGTATGTGCCTGAACAAAACCACATTTATAATTAAATTTGTATGAAATCCGCTTGGATGCTTTGGTGTCTCTTTTTTTTTTCCGCAATTTTTGTTTTTTTGTTTGTGTCTCTGTGCCTGTGCCGACACAGTGAAAATGCAATTTGTGTTGTAATTGTGGTTATTTCCAGAATTATAATTATTAGACAATGTGTTGTTTACTTTTTTTTTTTTAATTATAGACCATCAAATCTGGTTAGGACTCGATTCAGAAGTGGGAGTTCCGTGTTCAACTGACTGAGCTAATACATATAAGCATGCACGCACAGACAGAGAGACAGAGAGAGAGAGAGAGATGCAATTTCATGCATCCTACAAATAAAGGAGCAGGACGTAGCCCAGTGCTCCACAACTGGTGTAACAAAGGCTGTGGTATGTACTATCCTGTCTGTGGCATATAAAAGATCCCTTGCTGCTAATCGAAAAGAGTAGCCTATGAAGTGGCAACAGCAGGTTTCCTCTATATCTGTGTGGTCCTTAACCATATGTCTGATGTCGTATAACTGTAAATAAAATGTGTTAAGTGCGTCATTAAAACATTTCCTTCCTACAAATAAAATTCATTAAGACAAAATATCAACTATTTTTCATCAAATTGTATATCTATATGGATTCACTTATAATTAATCGTTACTTAAATGTTAAGCCGTTTAACTGAGAATTAAAAGGTAAAGTTTGTTTTGTTTAACAACACTATTGGAGCACATTGATGTATTAATCATTGGCTATTGGGTGTCAAACATTTGGTAATTTTGACCTGTAGTCGAGAGGAAACTTGCTACATTTTTCCATGCACCTTTTGTATGCACCATCTCACAGACAGGATAGCACATAGCACGACCTTTGATATACCAGTTGTGGAGCACTGGCTGGAACGAGCGCTACGACCCTGATGGAGATCAGCAGGGTTGAAAATTAGCAGTCGTGGCTAAGAATTTTACAACGATCCGTTGGGCGACCATTGATTTTAGAGTCTGGCGAGTATGGTACTGCCAGTTAAAAATGAAACACACTGAGACTGAAAAAAAGAAGAAATGTTTTATTTATCAACGCACTCAACACATTTTATTTACGGTTATATGGCGTCAGACGTATGGTTAAGGACCACACAGATTTTGAGAGGAAACCCGCTGTCGCCACTACATGGGCTACTCTTTTCGATTAGCAGCAAGGGATCTTTTATTTGCGCTTCCCACAGGCAGGATAGCACAAACCATGGCCTTTGTTGAACCAGTTATGGATCACTGGTCAGTCAGTGCAAGTGGTTTACACCTACCCATTGAGCCTTGCGGAGCACTCACGCAGGGTTTGGAGTCGGTATCTGGATTAAAAATCCTATGCCTCGACTGGGATCCGAACCCAGTACCTACCAGCCTGTAGACCGATGCACTGAGACTGAATCGAATGACCAATGTGACAAGATACCGCGTCTCTGCAGGCGCGAACAACAAACCTGGCAGGAGATATTATTGTGTTCTATATTTTGACAGCGCAGGACTGACCAGACTCAGTCTCAGCTTCTACGATTTTGGTCTGGGGCTTTAAACAAATATAGCTCAAAACATATTGCAGACACTTGAATTTTGTTTTTTAAATTTGTCGGCTTATTGTAATGGACTGGATAGGCCATAAGTATCTACTAGACCTACTTTTTGACATTATTTTATGATACAAATTAATCCTATTTAATTAGGTCACTAGTATATTCTGGGAAAAAATCAAAATTTATCCTGTAGTTTTAACTCGCACTAACAATGAAATTTTCCAGTAAATATAAAATTTATATAAAAACATAATATCAGTCTATTAAATTGTAAACTCATACCATCTGAAATAACTGTTTTCAGTGTAAATAATAATTTAAAAATATCTATAAAACTGCATAGGTTAATTTTTTTCTGATACAGGTTTTAAGGCAATTGATGGCACATCCAAGGTAATCTGAACGACAAAACCATAATACCAGATCAGGGCCATATCTCTGCACAATGCAGAGTCGAATGGCAAAATAGTGGATGATTCCATCGTTATGTAGTGCCTTGTCTATAGGAGGACAGCCATTCCCGAAGAAATCCTTTACTGAAGAGTTCATCCCTCTTGCATTGTCATGAAGAGGATTGCCACTCATATAGTCATTTACTAAAACACGAAGTTCTACCTTTTAAGACTTCAGTCACTTTGTACTTTCACTTTCACTTTCGATTACTTCAGCGATAATGCAAGTGAAGCTGCATACATTGGCTGTTCTAGCATTTTTCTTTACACCTGTATTAAAAATTATATTTAATCTGTATCATTTAATGGTTAGTTTGACACCCAATAGGCGATGCATTTTTCGTGCTGGAGTGTCGTTAAACATTCATTCATCCTATTCTATTCATTTAATGGTAATTTGTAAAGAAACATTTTTTTATTTATAATGGATTTCTTTTTACAAAAATGTTATTTGGGTTGGTATGGGTTTAAAACTTAATATGTTTTTAATACGAATTTTAACTTTATTCATTATGAAGTTACCTGTCAATTCATTGTTTTCCTTTTGACGCAAACGGACTATATACATGGTTATTATTATAACAAAAAAATTCTAGTTTTGATTTTCGCTGTGCAGTTAAATTGGAGGGCTAGTTAATTTGAGAAGGGCCAGTAAAAATTTTTGTCAACTGGCCTGCTGACGACCATGGTTTTCATGTTAATTTTCAACCCTGGATCAATCCTGGACCGACTGCATATCAGGCAAGCAAGTGTCTTAACTAATTTACTATAAGTTAATGAATCATTCAACTTTAGATACCAAGCATACTTCCTGATAAATACTTCAAAATGACTAGAATGGCAACATTTGATACTGACGAAACAAGTAATGAGCTTGTTATTTTTGGACTGTAATAATAATTTTAAAAAGTTTTTGTTTTTTAACAACACCACTAGAGCACATTGATTAATTAATCATCGTCTATTGGATGTCAAACATTTGGTAATTCTGACTCATAGTCATCAGAGGAAACCCACTAAATGTTTCCAAATGCAGCAAGGAATCTTTTATATGCACTTTCCCACAGACAGGAAAGCACATACCACAGCCTTTGACCAGTTGTGGTGCACTGGTTGGAACGAGAAAAAAAACCAATCAGTTGAACGGTGAAATCAATCAATCAATAAAATATTTACATGCTCCTATACCACGAAGGTTTCGAGCATGTCTATCCCAGGTTCGGCCACCGGATGCCAGTAGTCCAACCTGGGACAGAACAATTACTGGGGCAATTTTGATATTTAAATAAACAGGGAAAAAGGACTTTACAATAAATAATTGTGTGCGTTATTTTCCCAAACAATATTTAATATACAGCAAACAACTAACAATTTGTAACGCAAATTTAGATCGGGCAGTCCTAAATATAAATATATTTTAATTTAAAAAAAAAAAATATTAATTAGCCCTCAAAATAGGGGTGGCAGGTGACTAGGAGGTTAGGCTTCAGCCACAGGAGGTTTTGTTAATAGGGGGATATGTTTTACTTTGGGGCACCCATCGTATTGGGGACTTCGGTGTGGCCGAAACCGGGGAAGGTTCCTGAGGGGGGGGGGGGAGGGGCAGTCCCCCGGACAAACCTAACAACCCTTATGGCCAAAACCGCCTACGCCTACCGCCCTAACCATCTTCCGGTGGAGTATCCCCCACCCACCCAGCACCCCCCCAGGCACACCCCCCCCCCTCGGCCAACCCAACCGTCGTGCCCTCCAGTCTCGGTGCCCCCATAAAAAATTAGGCCCAAGGGCCAACGATGCTACTAAAAAAAAAGAAGAAAAAAAAACCTAAAAAGTATTTAAACAGGGAAAGTTAAGCGTCTGGTGAGTCTGGCAATGTAAAAACGTATCCTGGCGATTCCAAGTCCAGGGGCGCCTCTCTATAATCCTGGAGAAACAGAACGTTATGCCATTCATTAGACGCTGGCACCACTTTAATTTAGAAACCTAGCGCATACAAGTATGGTATAGAACCATGTTGCATACCCTAGGATAGGAGCAGCGCACCGCCCTATTAAATTCCTATTTCCTATTATAAAAAGAGGTTAAAAACATAAATAACGTATCATAAAAAACACATATTTAAAAGAGCACGCTGGTAACCTATTTAATTTAAAAAATTGAACGGTGAAAGAACTTTCCTTTGGCACTGTCACTAACACTATTTGTTATTATAAGTATTTATAATATTCTTTATATGTGACAGTGACAAAGGAAAATCCTACCTATTGGTTGTGAATAAGCGAAATATTTGTTATCGGCGAACTTCAAAATGATCAATGTATCTTTGTCTACGGTGTGGTAGTCAGCCATCCCGTATTTGAGCTATAGAATATTCTGTGATTGAGAGAGCTATCATAACCCTACATAACATTACTCCGTCTCTTGAATGGCAGAGTACTCAGGCCTGGTGTCCCACGCATCGTGATGCGTAAGCATAACGTATCGCGATCTACCTGTATCTATCAAACTGATTGTGGAATATGCAATGAGATAGGCCTATATATCGTCCATTAGTTCGATTTCTAACAGTCTAAAAGTGGGGATTTTTGTAATTTGTATACCGAGTACTCAAACTGAAATACGAGCTGTGCACACCTTTTTACGTAAAAGTACAGGTAAGGACAATGACGTCACAAAGACGTGACGTCATTGTCAGTCTCCCATTTCAAATGGCTGTCGTAGCAGAAACAAACAAATCACCGAAGACATGACACGTCCACGAAAACGGAAAATGGAGGCACTCATCGGTGGAGATAACTGCAAGGCACACGAAAGTTGCTCTAGTGCGAAACAAAGCAAATCGACATCACCGAGGTCCGTGCATAGCGTGTGCGTGCAATCTGGGGCAGCATCGGGTGACTCCACTTCCGATATATGCCACCAACACGTGACAATACTGAAAAATCTGGATGATGATGACGAAAGGTCCGTAGTTCATATCCAGAGCTGCGATTTAGGCGATGTCTGGACACAACAGTATCCGATCCCTTTAAGCAGTTACCCAAATCATGACATAGAAACAGGTAAAGAAACCAAGGGCGATTGACCCCAGGATCGGACCTAGCTTGCTTAAAATCACAGGCACTAAGTCTTGACACAGATTAGTAGGCTATACATAAATAAAATTGACAGGGGCGGATTATGCTTTAGGTAAGTGGGGGTTTCAAAAACAATATGTAAATGTTTATAATTTGAAATTATAAATTTTACGTGGACATCAATTTAAATCTACATGGTGGGGTTGTAAGGTTTTTTTTTAGTGGGGGTGGGGGGTGAGCTGTGCAACTGGGAACCACCCCCATAATCCGCCCCTGAATTGATATATTTTATATAGTAGGAATCGAAAGTTTTGATATAAATAACTACACGTTAAATAGGTATAACATGTATGAAGAGAGTTATAAACAAAATATTGTGAAAATATATAAAATTTCCCAGTGTACAACAATTTTATTTATGTAGGCTGTACTAATCTGTGTCCAGTGCCTGTGCCTAAAATATAAGTGTTGTGGCAGTAAATAAAAAACTATGACATGGTAAAAGAGGGCATATGCGTACGAGAAAACGGAAAAATTTGTGCAAAATGAGCTGGCCTGAACACTTTTAACCATGTATTTTCATTATAATTATTCTACCCACAATATTAATTGTAATTCATGTAAAAATGTGTGGCGATTCGTTTGCAGACCCTATATAGCTGTTTGGCAGGAATGCTATTATGAATAAACATAATCCAATCCAAAATCGGCCTGCCCTCTACAAAAATGGGAGCCTGTATGCCTATGAAAGAGGGTCTTTTCCTGGTAGACAAATGAGGGTATGGCCTACTTTTAAACTAAAAAAAGACTCTTCCCTCCCCTCCCAGGGGTGCAACTGACCCATTGTAAGTCACGTAGGTACAGCCATATGGGATCCAGATTGTGTCACAAGGGATCCAGATGGTGTCACAGGGTCTCGTGACCCCTGCCCGTTTGAAATACCATTTTTAGTGACTTTTTTCTTCTTTTATCCACAATATACAACACTAAATTCCCCAGCACCCCAACAGCATTTTTCTTTTCCTACAGCCCACAGTTGTCGTTTGTTTCAATTTGGTTTTTTATTCTTGCTGTAGTTGTTTTCTTGCACGCTGTACACTTCTTTATTTCTTCAAATATTAATTTTGTCCCAAATATTTTAAGATTTCCTTTTTAAGCTCTTTTAGAAAGAAGGAAGGAAGGAAATGTTTTATTTAAAGACACACTCAACACATTATTTTGTATTTACTGTTATATGGTGTCAGACATGGTTAAGGACCACACAGATATTGAGAGGAAACCGGCTGTCACCACTTCATGGGCTACTGTTTTTGGTTAGCAGCAAGGGATCTTTTATATGCATCATGCCACAGACAGGATAGTACATACCACAGCCTTTGTTAGAGCACTGGCTGGAAAAGCTCTTTTAGAAATCACATTGTACTCATGACTAGTGGTGTAGCGAAGGGGCCCCACGGGGGCCATGCCCCCTCCCCCTCCGCCAATCAAACCTTTTTTTCTTTTTTTGCTGTATTAAATTTTATAAAATCATACATAAAACACACACACACACACACACACACACAGAGATATACAATGGCGTAGCCAGCATGAGGAATTTTCCTAGATTTATTTTATTTTTCCCATGACACCGATATTTATTTTACAGGTCTGGGTTTGCCTCGGTGGTTTTCCCTCTCTGGCTATGCCCCAGATATATATATACGTATATATATATATATATATATATATATATATATATATATATATATATATATATATATATATATATATATAAGGGTCTCCATGAGTACTCGAGCATGGGTCAAGTCTAGTAAAACTGGAGTCCATCCACAGGACTCGAGTACCCGTGCAAAGAAGAGCACTCTCATTTAATTATACTTTTTTACGTCATTTTGCCATATTCATGCCGCCTGTTACATTTTAGGTCTGTGAAACATTAAGTAAAACAAGACGTAAGTCGAATGTGTGGAATGCAATACAATGGCATGATTTGGCTGGAAATAAGATGTATAATGCTATTTTACTTTATTCCTTAGTCTCATTGTTGTCTAGTGTAAGTGTCGGGTACTCGGGTCTGGGTCGAGTTTGATCCTCGAGTACTCGAGTATCTGTGCAAGGAAGAACATTCTCATTTAAAAAAAAAAAAAAAAAAATATTTTTTTATGTCATTTTGCCATATACTTGCTTCCTGTTACATTATAGGGCTATGAGACATGGAAGGAAAACAAAAGTCGAATGTGTGGTATGCAATACAGTGGCATGATTTCAGCACTGGAATTCTACCGCCTACCGCATTTTAAAGCTTTCCTACCACTTTCAGCCAAAAAAAAAAAAAAAAAAAAAAAATTATCCATTAATCCATCTTATTTCAGTAGGCCTAACTACTATACAGCACTCCGGCTAGCGAGTCCTGACTAGGTCTAGAGTATGCCACGTTGTCATGGTAACTTGGTTTCCTCAGTTTCTGCTTGCAGCCTCTGGCGGGAAACTTTATATTCACAACTGACCGGCCTCGGTGGCGTCGTGGTTAGGCCATCGGTCTACAGGCTGGTAGGTACTGGGTTCGGATCTCAGTCGAGGCATGGGATTTTTAATCCAGATACCGACTCCAAACCATGAGTGAATGCTCCGCAAGGCTCAATGGGTAGGTGTAAACCACTTGCGCCAACCAGTGATCCATAACTGGTTCAACAAAGGCCATGGTTTGTGCTATCCTGCCTGTGGGAAGTGCAAATAAAAGATCCCTTGCTGCCTGTCATAAAAGAGTAGCCTATGTGGCAACAGCGGGTTTCCTCTAAAAAACAGTGTCAGAATGACCATATGTTTGACGTCCAATAGCAGATGATAAGATAAAAAATCAATGTGCTCTAGTGGCGTCGTTAAATAAAATAAACTTTACTTTATATTCACAACTAAAAGTGGTGCTTTGGTTGGCTGCACATAAACTATTGATTAATTGAACCCAAACCCCCCCCCCCCCCCCCCCCCCCACACACACACACAAGCTCCCTCGCAGTGCACCTACTACCACTAAAATGTTGGCAAGCATGATATTTCATAGGCCACACCACTGTAGGTGGGAACATAGAAAAGGAATAACCTACTCAAAATATTGGGGGCAAAATTCAGACCTGACAAAATGTAAAGAAGTGTATTTCATCCTAGAAAACCCCCAGAAGACTATGGGCTATAGGGAAAGAAAACATAGCTAGACAATCGACTATTGATTTACTTTGTATGCAGTAATGTGAAGGTTTTTATTGGTGGAATTTTTCAACATTACGATTATGCATCGCACATCATTTTAAATGTACGTCATGTATCTAAAGTTTGTTTTGTTTAACGATACCACTAGAGCGTATTAATTACCAGTAATCATCAGCTACTGGATGTGAAACATTTGGTAATTCAGACTCCTAGTCATCAGAAACAATATGCTACAATTTTCCATTAGCAGCAAGGGATCTTTTATATGCACTTTTCCACAGACAGGAAAGCACATACCATGGCCTTTGAAGTGGAATGGATCCACCAAGGTGATTCGATCCTGCGACGCAAGTAACTCAAGCGAGCACTCATCAGACCAAGCTAAATCCCCCGGCCCCTTACCCCCACCATGTATCAAAATGACAATTTTGTCTTCAGTGTTATACACAATATAACAAACTGTTTTAGGTCAAAATATTTCAATATTTTTCGCTATTCAACTTAAAAAATAGGATTTTATTTTAATCACCCGACATATTTTTGGTCATTATTCCTTTTTAAAAGAGGGGCGGGACGTAGCCTAGTGGTAAAGCACTCGCCTGATGCGTGGTCAGTCTAGGATCGATCCCCGTCAGTGGGCCTATTGGGCTATTTCTCAGTTCAGCCAGTGCACCATGACTGGTATATCAAAGGCCATAGTATGTGCTGTCCTGTCTGTGGGATGGTGCATATAAAAGATCCTTTGCTGCTAATAAAAAAAAGAGTAGCCCATGAAGTGGCGACAGTGGGTTTCCTGTCTCAATATCTGTGTGGTCCTTCCTATGTCTGACGCCATATAACCATAAATAAAATGTGTTGAGTGCATTGTAAAATGAAACATTTCCTTCTTTCCTTTTTAAAAGAAATCCTTCCGAATAAAAAAAAAAAGAAGGATATACATGTATAACCCTTCCATAGGAATAAACCACTATGAATGTCTTTAGAATGAGCCAGTGTACGTTCATGACGTTTTTTCCTTCTTCATCGTACATCATATGAGCGGAAATGCGTTGAGCTGCGGTTAGGCGCCTCCCTACAAGTAGTTTGGCCCAGCTCATCCGTCTTCGGCAGTGATCCATATTAGTCTAGCCTGTACACTTTGACCAATCTGCTTGGGTGACCCACAGTGGTCCGTATTAGTCTAGCCTCTACCCGTTGACCAATCCAGCTTGGGTGACCCACAGTGATCCATATTAGTCTAGCCTCTACACTTTGACCAATCTGCTTGGGTGACCCACAGTGATCCATATTAGGTTAGCCTCTACCCTTTGACCAATCTGCTTGGGTGACCCACAGTGGTCCATATTAGTTTAGCCTCTACCCTTTGACCAATCCAGCTTGGGTGACCCACAGTGATCCATATTAGTCTAGCCTCTACACTTTGACCAATCTGCTTGGGTGACCCACAGTGATCCATATTAGGTTAGCCTCTACCCTTTGACCAATCTGCTTGGGTGACCCACAGTGGTCCATATTAGTTTAGCCTCTACCCTTTGACCAATCCAGCTTGGGTGACCCACAGTGATCCATATTAGTCTAGCCTCTACCCTTTGACCAATCCAGCTTGGGTGACCCACAGTGATCCATATTAGTTTAGCCTCTACCCTTTGACCAATCCAACCTGGGTGGCCCTACCAGGAGTCGAAGCTCCCGCTGGCATAGCTCTCTGGGTCATTGAGACATGCAAGCCACCTCACCACAACAAGGAATGGACCACGAGGTGGATAACATGTTTGAGTGGGTGGTCCTTATTTCTCTTCTTCTTCTTCTTTTGTGTTTTTGGATCCAATAAAAGAACCAAATTTGTACGCTGCTTAACAATTTGACTTGTGTATCGTTCTGAAATCGCATTAACAGAGAAGATAATATGTCAAACCTTGTTCTCTTTTGTTCAACAATTAATATTCCGGGTAAGGAATCCATTTGGCAAAAACATATTCAAACCCAAAATAGCAGTAAGAACTGAATGCACTTGGGGCTGGACGACGGACGGCGACCAGCCTTGGTGGCGTCGTGGTTAGGCCATCGGTCTACAGGCTGGTAGGTACTGGGTTCAGATCCCAGTCGAGGCATGGGATTTTTAATCCAGATACCAACTCCAAACCCCGAGTGCCTGCTCCGCAAGGCTCAATGGGTAGGTGTAAACCACTTGCACCGACCAGTGATCCATAACTGGTTCAACAAAGGCCATGGTTTGTGTTATCCTGCCTGTGGGAAGCGCAAATAAAAGATCCCTTGCTGCTAATCGAAAAGAGTAGCCCATGTAGTGGCGACAGCGGGTTTCCTCTCAAAATCTGTGTGGTCCTTAACCATATGTCTGACGCCATATAACCGTAAATAAAATGTGTTGAGTGCGTCGTTAAATAAAACATTTCTTTCTTTGGGGCTGGACGTAGCTCAGTGGTAAAGCGATCGCCTGACGCGTGGTCGGTTTAAGATCAGTCCCGTTGGTGGGTCCATTGAGTTATATTTTTTTTGTTCCAGCCAGACTGGTATATCAAAGGCTGTGGCATGTGCTATCCCGCATGTGTGATGGTGCATATAAAAAAAATCCCTTGCTGCTAATGGGAAAAAAATGTAGCGGGTTTCCTCTCTAAAACGTATATGTCAAAATTACCAAATGTTTAACACTCAGTAGCCGATGATTCATAAATACATGTGCTCTAGTGGTGGTGTTAAACATAACAACGTTTAACAAACTTTCTTACTAATGAATTGTTCAGAAATAGCATCAGCAAAGAAGATAAAATGTCCGACCGTTACTCGTCCTCTTTTCTTCAACAGTTAATATTTTAGGTGGGAATTCATTTCGCATAAAAACAAGATCAGACCTAAAAATAGCAGTAGTAGCTGAAGGAAGGAAATGTTTTATTTAATGACGCACTCAACACATTTTATTTACGGTTATATGGCATCAGATATATGGTTAAGGACGACACAGATATTGAGAGAGGATATCCGCTGTCACCACTTCATGGGCTACTCTTTTCAATTAGCAGCAAGGGATCTTTTATATGCACCATCCCAAAGACAGGGTAGTACATACCATGGCACTCGATATGCCAGTCGTGGTGCACTGACAGGAACAAGAAATAGCCCAATAGGCCCACCGATGGGGATCGATCCCAGACTGACCACCCATCAAGTGCGCTTTACCACTGGGTTACACCCCCCCCCCCTCCCCAGTAGTAGCTGAATGCACTGTTCTATTTGCAAAAATGCAGTTTGTGTAATTCAGGCCTAAAAGATAGAGATATTTGGGCAAAATGAGCTTGCCTGAAACCTATTCACCATGTATTTCTATCATCCTACCCACAATATTAGTTGTAATCCATGCAAAAATGTGTACTGATTCATTTGCAACCCTATATGAATAAATGCCAGCAATGCTAATATGAATACATATTGTTAAGATTATCCAGATTCGAGCATTTTTGTTTATTTAAGTCGAGCAAAAATCAGTCTGGTCTCTACAAAAATGGCTAGGAGTACTGTCTGGGTGGTCACTGTACAAATTTCAGATAGTCCAAGCTTCGGACGTGGCATAGGCCTATGCCACACTCAAAACATCCATGCCCCCTCCAGTGGAGTCCACATAATCAGCAACCCGTGAATCACGAAGCGCGCTTTTTCATATATACCACATTTTCTCACTGCATTCTTTGTTGCAGGAAAAGAAATGTTTTATTTAACGATGTACTCAACACATTTTATTTACGGTTATATGGCGTCAGACATATGGTTAAGGACCACACAGATTTTGAGAGAAACCCGCTGTCGCCATTACATGGGCTACTCTTTCCAATTAGCAGCAAGGGATTTTTTATTTGCATTTCCCACAGGCAGGATAGTACAAACCATGGCCTTTGTTGAACCATCAACTCACTCAGGGTATGGAGTCGGTATCTGGATTAAAAATCCCATGCCTCGACTGGGATCCGAACCCAGTACCTACCAGCCTGTAGACCGATGGCCTAACCACGACGCCACCAAGGCCGGTTTGTTGCAGGAGGATGGCATTTAACTCGGTCGATAGAGCACTCGCCCGAGTGTTCCTTTAGTAGTAGGGTCGATTCCCCTCAGTGGTCTCATTCTTTGATTGGGCTTTTATCCGTCCCATCCGGTGCTCCACGACAGGTATATCAGGTCGTGGTATGTGTTGTCCTGTCTGGGATAATGCAAATAGAAAATCCACATTGCTGTAGCCCAAGTACTCTGACCATAAGAGAGCAAGAGTACTTGGATGGGCACTTGGACATGTTTAATGTTCTTTAATGTCCATCTTGCTCTCTTACGGTAAAGCATTCGGGTCACATTTGTTGCTAACTAATGGAAAAGTTTAGCCAGGGTTTTTCTTAATTATCAAACGTTTGCCATCCAATAGCTTTTGTCAACTTTGTTGCAGGAAACAGCTACTACGACGCAATCATCCCGGAACTACAAACGATCGGCTACAAACCGCTGCAGGTGATAGCCAAAGGACGGTCCGGCACGGTGATCATAGCGCAGGACCTGAGCCCGGAGAAAGTCGGCACGGAGAGCGAGTACCGCCCAGTGGCGCTCAAACTGAATTCCGGCAAGAAGCGGAAGTACCACCGGTTGAACCGGGCCGACGTCACGGACGAGATGCTCATTCACCAGACGCTAGTACACCCAAACATAGTGCGCATGCTCTGTCCCCTGTCATACCAGGGTCGTGGCGGCCTCGTTCTCGAGTTCTGCGAGAGCGGCAACCTCGAGATGCTGCTCAAGTCGCAGGATGCCCGCTTCCTAACGGAGCCCATCTGCCAGAAGTACTTCATCCAGATACTGAACGCCCTAGAGTACATCCACCTGTCGGGCTACGCTCACAGGGACGTGTGTCCTTCCAACATTCTCGTGTCCAACGAGAACACGCTAAAACTGGCAGACTTTGGCCACGCCGTCAAGTTCACTGCGGGCGACAAGCTCTGCGAAGACAGTTCCGGAACATTGGGGTACCAGTCTCCGGAGATCGTCTGCAAGACTCCTTACAACCCAAAGATGGCCGACATGTGGTCACTGGGGGCCGTCCTCTATATGATGGCGGTCGGGAGACTTCCCTTCGGCAGATTGAAGACGGAGGAGATGGCCAAGAACATCAAGCGGATGAGTTGTCCGGATGCCCACGTGATGATTCTGTCCAGTGAAATCAAAGAACTGATGGACGGGCTCCTGGCGTACATTCCCGAGTCAAGGTACAGCCTGAACCGCTGTCGGAACTCTGACTGGACCACCATGCGGCAGAAACGGGTCCAGATCGGCAATTTCTACCTCGTCCGGCAGCCCCAGAAGATCTTCGAAGGAGAAAGGGAAAAAGATATCAAAAGAAATTTTGAAATATAGCAAAGTAGAACTCTTTGGGGGGTTTTATACTTGTTGTAAGTGGGTGATTGTAATTCACAATTTGAAATCAAATGTATTGAGATTTTAAATTTATTTATTGTCAAGTGTTCAAAAAAATTAATTGTATATATAAATATTTTGTTATTAATTTTTTTTTTTAAAAGAAGAAATTTGGAATATTTATTAAAATGACACTGACGTGGTTTGTAAAAGAGCGTCTTATGTTATTCATCATTATTATCTGACCGATCGGTGAAGACAAATGAGGTCAACTGTGGCCAATTATAGCCCCGTTTATATTTAGATTGTGTTCCATGATTTTTGTCTCACAAACATTTTTTGTTCCTCACTTTTGCATTTTGCTTCCCAGTTTAATTTTTTTAATCTGTCATTATGTTTAGTAAATATTCCATTTGTGGTTTTATGTAAAAGTAATTAAATAAAAAGAAAAGTAAACAGTGAAGTTTATTTATGTCAAACATGATCGCGCCAGTTGTTAGCTATACAGTATAGGTGAAATGATTTAATTTTTAATTTGATGCTAAGTACATGCATGCATGCTTGTGTTATCTTAAGGACAAAATTGTTAGCTTGTTTGAAGCTGCTACATCTCTGTAGCGTCCACGGAAGATGGCAAATTTGTATAAATGTATTTCTCTCTCTCTCTCTCTCTCTCTCTCTCTCTCTCTCTCACAATCTGTCCCATCTCTGTCAATATCTCTTTCTCTCCAAATCTCTCCTCTCTTTCAATCTCTGTGTGTGTGTGTGTGTGTGTGTGTGTGTGTGTCTCTCTCTCTCAACTATCCCGATCTGTTGCAGACAATTCATATCAATTGCCATTGTTCTGCGATGTGTCACAGATTCTATGGTAACCAAGCTTGATGTTTCACCTCGGCATGTTCAGCCTTCTGAGCAGAAATAAAATTAAATTTGGATTAAAAGATTCTATTCTGACACTGAGCTTGAAGACCTTATTCTGTATACAAAGATCTCGTTTGTGGCTGTTCTTGTTTCTTCTATTTAAAATGGGTTAAAATAAGACTAAGACTTTTTAAAACTTAAAATTAGTGTAAATTTCTCAATATTGTTATAAAGCTATTTTGGTCCTTTCATCTCATGCCTTTGTATTTGGGTTCTTGTTATTAGTGATGAAAGAAAGAAGTGAGCGCACCCATGTCCATGTCCAAAAGTGTCAAGAAAAAGCTTGGTTTTTATTCTTTCTTCTTCTTTAAACAAAAGCTATTGTATTAGCACTAGCAACTTAAGTCGAATTTATTTTTATTTTACTTTATGAAGCAACTTTTAAAAAGCACATTTATCTCACATGTTAATAGCTTGTATACATGTACTGTTAATATTTATATTGAAAACTGATGGAAAAAAAATTAAAATAATAAAAAAATGAATAATTTAAAAAGTACATGAATAGCTTACAGTTAAAAAATAAAATAAAGTGTAACAACTTGTAGGTGTGTAAGTGTTTTGGTATATTTATCCAATATTGTCAAGTATTATACCATATGCAACCCAATTCTGTTCCTATTTTCTTTTCTTCTTTTTTCACATTTTACTACGTATTTATTTATAATTATTGTTTGTATTTATTGTTTTCTCAAACAAATTGATATGTTTTGCCAGCAGTCAAGGGCAGACCCTGAAAATATTTTAGGGAGGGGACCAAGAGCTAATGGACCTCCCTGAAAAGGGCAATTCATTGAAAATTGGGGGGGGGGGTTCGAGAAGGGGCACTTTCATTATTGTGGGGTGAGGACCATGTCGCCCTGATCCCCTTCCATGAGTTCGCCCTCGAGCAGGAGTAAGGTGTAATTGTCCATCAATAAATATTGGCCATTCGTGTTTTGCGCTGCAGTTAGTTTTGTTGTAGTGTTGTAGTTTTTTAATCGTCATGGAAAAGATACTGAAGTAAAGTACATGTTTTAATTTTATACTTCTTGGAAAAACTCAAACATTAATTTGAAGGATGGGTGGGGTCAATACTAGGGGTCGTAGACAATATTTGTAGAGGTTTAGCCGTTTTGCGCTTTAATTGCCTGCAAAAAGCTATTTTTAGGCACTTAAATCACAACCGTAGCCCAATTATTCTAGCAAATGTTTGGGAGTTTAAAAGTGTATTTTTAAAACATTGGCTAAAAGAATTAAGACTCATTGTTGCACCATTTAAAACACAAACTTAGCCCAGTTAATATTTCAGCCCAAAATTTAGCCAGCAAATGTTTCGCTAATGAATTATTTGATTAGTTCCCGACATGGCCATTTGGTTTACCATGAATTACATAAACCAGTCTTGCAGATGTTTTTCTGCTAGGTCTGACTGAACTCGGTACAGATGTTTGGCAGTTTGTGGCGTATTTTTAAAACATTGGCTAACAGAATTAGATTTAGAATTGCACCATTTAAATGTGATCCACCGTGACAATTAATTTAGACAATTGAGACGTCAAGTTAAAATTCACCAAAAGCAAAATGTACAAGAATAACTAGCCAGCTGAATATGATGAGAACATGTTAGCCAGAATTAGCTGTAGGGTGTTGAAGAGGGCCTGGGTATATGGGGGAAAGGGTGTATATTGCACTAAGTCCAAACCCATAGCCAGCTGGTGTTACTGTGGTGGTGGAGGGGGCATTCAGCTTTTAAGGACCGGCCTCAGTGGCGTCGTGGCAGGCCATTGGTCTACAGGCTGGTATGTACTGGGTTCGGATCCCAGTCGAGGCATGGGATTTTTAATCCAGATACCGACTCCAAACCCTGAGCGAGTGCTCCGCAAGGCTCAATGGGTAGGTGTAAACCACTTGCACCGACCAGTGATCCATAACTGGTTCAACAAAGGCCATGGTTTGTGCTATCCTGCCTGTGGGAAGCGCAAATAAAAGATCCCTTGCTGCTAATCGGAAGAGTAGCCCATGTAGTGGCGGCAGCGGGTTTCTTCTCAAAATCTGTGTGGTTCTTAACCATATGTCTGACGCCATATAACCGTAAATAAAATGTGTTGAGTGTGTCGTTAAATAAAACATTTCTTTCTTTCTTTCTTTCTTTCAGCTTTTAAGGAGAGCCAACTTATTAAGGTACACACTATAGCTAAAGTCCAGTACATTCTAAGGAGGGGAGAGGGCAGTTGTTTTTCAGTGGGCGACGCTCCCCATGCTCACCCACCGCCCCCACCTTACCCACACGGCTATGGGCCTGATTGAGACTTCTTTTGAAATTAAACATATTTTTTTTTTTTTTAATGTATCTGTTGAACAGAACAAATGTTTGGGGTTTTTTGTCATATTTGGAAACCTTTTGAAACCTTTCCCTCCAAGAAAGTACCCCATCAAAACAAATCACACTCGTACTACCGGTAATCCTTGCCTATTTTTGACTAACCTGTCAAACAAGTATTATCTTTGCATCGACTACTATGCTAGTGCTCTTGTTTTGTTTTTAAATATGTCGGCTACATGTGCACACAAATATATATATTAACACGACATTAATAAAGTATGTTTATATATACATTGTATATGTATGTGTGTGTATATATATATATATATGTATGTCTGTGTATGTATGTCTATGTATATATATATGTGTGTGTGTATGTATGTGTGTGTGTATGTATGTGTGTGTATGTATGTGTGTGTGTGTATATATATATATATAGCAGTTTAGCGTATGTGTAAATTCATATCAATAAAGAATTTACTCCACATTGAAACCATGTGTGTTTGTCATGTGTTTACTTAAAAAGATTTATTTTGTTATTTAACTGAATATTGGCAGATTGGAGAGATGGGTAACAGGTATGTCTACCCCCACCCACCACCATACTGTTTGCTATGCCCTTTATAAGGACTTTTTTTAAAATACATCATCCAAAATAATACACAACACTTAAATCGTCCGAAAATGCGTTTTAGAGCATCTTATTTAAAAGAGAGAGGTCGGTATGGATGGGCTAAATCAATGTGCTCTAGTGGTAATCAAAATAAACTTTAAATTTTTTTAACTTCCCTTGAGCATGACCCGGCCCCCACCCCCAGCCACCCTCCACACTCGTACAAGTATCTCGCTCTTTTTGAGAGCTTCATTTGCCTTCAGCAAACACAAACTTTTCCTTTTAGAATTGTGTCCCCCACCACCACTTCCACTCCCTTATAATATCCTGGATCCGCCCCTGACTAAATGCGGATCTAGAATTGCTGTGAGACGGCTTTAACTCGCATGGGGCGGGATCTAGCTCAGTATGGCTCTCGGGATTGGGTGTGTGTAGTGGTTCCAACATACCAAATCAATTACTATTGTCGATAATGTTAGAATTTACATAATATAAGCAGTGCGTCAACACACCCAGCCAGTATACCAATATAAAGTCTGGAACCTCATATTCAATCTACCTGCAAGGACACAGAATGTCAAATATCATACCAATCGGAGTAGCAGCCATTTTCAATACTTTTAACTTTGACACAAAACTTTCTTCTTTGGTACAGGAAGGAAGGAAATGTTTTATTTAATGAGGCACTCGACACATTTTATTAAGTTATATGGCATTGGACATATGGTTAAAGACCACACAAATATTGAAAGAGGAAACCCGCTGTCGCCACTTCATGGACTACTCTTTTCGATTAGCAGCAAGGCATCTTTTTATATGCACCATCCCAGATAAGATAACACATACCATGGCCTTTGATGTACCAGTCGTGGTGTACTGGCTGGAGTGAGAAATAGCCCAATGGGCCCACCGACAGGATCGATCCCAGACCAACCAACCATCGAGCGAACGCTTTATCACTGGGCTACGTCCTGCCCCCTCTTTGGTACAATGCAACCTAGTGGTTAAGTCATCGGATATAAGACTGACTGTGGGTACTGGGTTCACCTCTCGATACTGGCTCACACTCGGATGACATGGGTGCCTATGTGGTGCCAGCGTTTTGAGACATCCTAGCTCTTCTTCAAGATGAAACGAATGCCTTAGCTGCAGAAAGTATCTCTTCTAGAATAATATGTTAATTCATCATTTGGTTCTTTATGGAATAATCCACCCCATCCTATAGAGCTAACCTACCATTTGGTCTTTATGGATGACCCATCCCATCCTATATGGCTAACCTTCCATTTGGTCTTTATGGATGACCCATCCCATCTTACAGGGCTAACCTACCATTTGGTCTTTATGGATGACCCATCCCATCCTATAGGGCTAACCTACCATTTGGTCTTTATGGATGACCCATCCCATCCTTCAGGGCTAATCTACCATTTGGTCTTTATGGATGACCCATCCCATCCTGTAGGGCTAACCTTCAATTTGGTCTTTATGGATGACCCATCCCATCATATAGGGCTAACCTACCATTTGGTCTATATGGATGAACCATCCCATCCTATAGGGCTAATCTACCATTTGGTCTTTATGGATGACCCATCCCATCCTGTAGGGCTAATCTACCTGTGGTCTTTATGGATGACCCATCCCATCCTATAGGGCTAATCTACCATTTAGTCTTTATGGATGACCCATCCTATATCACTACCCCACCATTTGGTCTTTATGGATGACACATCCCATCCTATACTACTAACCCACCATTTGGTCTTTATGGATGACCCATCCTATCCTATGGGGCTAATCTACCATTTGCTATTTATGGATGACCCATTCCATCCTATATGACTAACCCACCATTTGGTCTTTATGGATGACCCATCCTATCCTATGGGGCTAATCTACCATTTGCTATTTATGGATGACCCATCCTATCCTATGGGGATAATCCACCATTTGGTCTTTATGGATGACCCATTCATTTTGAATGATTGATTCCTAACTCCCACCGTAACCTTATCTCGTCACTTGCTGATGCAAAACAGTCTACAATCTAGATGTGCATTGTGTGTATGTACACAAACATGCGCACACATGCAAACACACACAGACATACATGCAAGTACCGTATATATATATATCCAAAACCTTCACATGATTGAATAAAGAACCAAAACAGGTAATATTTGACAAGTATATGGCATTGCCATTAGGTTTGCAAACTGAAAACCTCCTCCCTCCTCCCCCTCTCACACACACACACACACGTGCATACACACACACCTCCACCCCATCCCCACCCCGACACACACACACACAAACACCTTTAGTTCATGATTGTATGTGTTTTTATTACATCCTGGACAATTGGACATGCTTTTGCTAATGTCTACAAGGTTTATTTGTATGCTTCCCTCTCTCCTATGTCATTCTTTCATTGCCATCTTGTATTGTTTTAGTTGGCCTCAGATTACAGTTATCTTCCCATTTGGTTGTCCAAAATCCGGAAATTTGACCGCGCAAGTAGTCTGCTGTTTGACTGTGATTATTTCATGGCAGACAGCTATGAAGTGGCAACTGTTTGACTGAAGTGACAGGGGATAGCATGTAGTTTGTAAACATGTGTAACTTGTTGACATTGAAGACTTGTTTGTGGTAATTCCGGCCCATGCAAAAGTAGTGCTTTTTGTGTAAAATGGGTGTACTCCGGCCTGGTTTAGAGGGTGTGTCTGTTTAAACCAATATGCTGGGAGAAAGAGCTGAACAACAGGGGTTGTCCTTTTCAGGGTATGTGTCCCCCATGCAGGCAAAGGTACATACAAAACTTCACGGGCCTGCTGATGTTATAGCCACTAAGGCTATATAGAAACATATAGCGAAATTAATTGTGGTCTGAGGCCTGATATAGAAAGAAAGAAATGTTTTATTTAACGACGCACTCAACACATTTTATTTACGGTTATATGGCGTCAGACATATGGTTATGGACCACACAGATTTGGAGAGGAAACCCGCTGTCGCCACATAGGCTACTCTTTTACGACAGGCAGCAAGGGATCTTTTATTTGTGCTTCCCACAGGCAGGATAGCACAAACCATGGCCTTTGTTGAACCAGTTATGGATCACTGGTCGGTGCAAGTGGTTTACACCTACCCACTGAGCCTTGCGGAGCACTCACTCAGGGTTTGGAGTCGGTGTCTGAATTAAAAATCCCATGCCTCGACTGGGATCCGAACCCAGTACCTACCAGCCTGTAGACCGATGGCCTGCCACGACGCCACCGAGGCCGGTAGAGGCCCGATATAGTTCACACATTACACCGGTTAAATGCTTGATTCTGATGAAAGTATTATAACCAGAGAGGTGAAATTACACAGACTGATTGTGAATAGCACAAGGAATATGAAAACTCATTTATTTATTTTCTAAATATTTTATTAAATTAAAAAAAAAAAAAAATGAATTTATTAAAAATTAAAATTAAAATTTTCAACTTTTAAATTTCAATATCCTCCAAAATAGCATAAAATGACCTCTGATGTTACTACATGTTGTTGCAATATTCTTTAACAGTTTTGAGCTAATAATTTGGTAAAAAAGAGCAAAAGTTGGATTTTGTTGGTCAATATTGAGATTTTTTATTTTTTTTACATATTGAATTTTAACGAGTTTCTCAATTATTGCAATTGGACAGAAGATCTAAATATAATGAATATTTCCCTACTAAATGTAATTAAACACTTTAAATAAATAGTATACAGTTTTTAACAAGATTAAGTACTCTAATAATACATTTCACCTACATTTATGTAAATTACACACTTCAGTAATTTTTAAAAAATGGTCTTTTATCCTTAGAAAATCTAATAGGCTAATATTCTATGCTGTCTGAATGTATTTATTGTGTTCAGTAATCAGATGCTGGTACACTTGTCAAGTTTATTGCAGAAAATCTGCCAAAAAAGTTAACATTTGGCTTGTAAAACATATGGCAGAATAATCCATAATGCATATTCAGTGGTCATTACTACAAACATCCTTCCAATCAAGAAATACTACACTGAGGTATCCAAGACACTGGCACATGATTACACTTGTTAACAGTTATCACTGGAAACTGAAAAATATGGTGCAAGTACTTCTTGGTAGGATTTATATCAGCATTTTGTGACAAAATCTTCATTTTCAAAGTTGTTGTCAACAAAAAACATATTATGGTGTATACCTAAGTAACATCTGTAGGGCATATTCATATTAATGTGCATTTATATGGACTGTTTTGCCTTTTACAAAGTGGCTACATGTCTAATGCAGTAAATGAAGTAGATTAAGTAAATACAGCAGGTCAAAATTGAATCTGAGGCCTATAATGTATAATTTTCCCTGAAATTAGTGTGTAAAAATTTGTTGCAAATGGTCCCAATTTTGTGACTTTCACCATCCCTCTGACACATTTCTAATAATGTACCATGAATTCAGTCACCATATCTTTAATAAGCCTCCACTTATCATATCTAAAATGCAAAATTTTACAGTTTTAGATTTTAATTTTTTTCAAAAATTTAAATTTAAGTTTAATATTTAATTAAAAATGAAGTAAAATCTAATGATTGATTATTTTTCCTTTAAATATTTCAAAATCTTTCCAAGACAACAGTGTGCAGATAGAACATATGTAGAAGAAAAAATAGCTGCTCATTGTATGAAGAAATTCCAAAATTTGATAAAGTTATTACATTTTGAAGTTGGTGTCTCTCAAGTTTCCATTGCTAAAATTGGCCATGGCAAGGCACTGTGGTAGGTGTTTTAACACAGCCTCTATATACTCTCAGTTTAAAGGTGACATCCCGATACTTACTGAGCATTGCTTTAATATGTATATCATTGGAATGCATTAGTGTGGGCCAGTTTTTAGGGGGGAAAATGGACTGATAGGCCTCAGATTACAGTTATCTTCCCATTTGGTTTTCCAAAATCCGGAAATTTGACCGCGCAAGTAGTCTGCTGTTTGACTGTGATTATTTCATGGCAGACAGCTATGAAGTGGCAACTGTTTGACTGAAGTGACAGGGGATAGCATGTAGTTTGTAAACATGTGTAACTTGTTGACATTGAAGACTTGTTTGTGGTAATTCCGGCCCAAGCAAAAGTAGTGCTTTTTGTGTAAAATGGGTGTACTCCGGCCTGGTTTAGAGGGTGTGTCTGTTTAAACCAATATGCTGGGAGAAAGAGCTGGACAACAGGGGTTGTCCTTTTAAGGGTATGTGTCCCCCATGCAGGCAAAGGTACATACAAAACTTCACGGGCCTGCTGATATTAATAAAAATGTTATAGCCACTAAGGCTATATAGAAACATATAGCGAAATTAATTGTGGTCTGAGGCCTGATATCTTTAGTTTCATTTCAAAATCAAATTTCTGTTATTTTAACTCTGGTTTCATCATTAGCAGATGAAAACATCAATGTAACCTTCAGAATCTCAAGTGAATTAGAATACAATCACACATGTAGTTTTGCTAAGGGTTCGCATAATGAATTTGCATATGGAGCAAATTTGCATTTGAGTAAACATACTTTTGCATGACCTCAGGACTATAGTCCTTCCCACAGTGAATGCCTTTTTCCATACTATGGAATTTATTACGTAACAAGTTATTTATTTCTGAGCCGACTGCTTTCTAAATTGCAAAAAAAAAGTATTTGTTTGTTATTTCCAAAACACTTTTACTTTTCTTTTTATGTCAAACAAAACTGAAATATTTTATTTTTTTTTAAAACCAAAAGACCAAAAAAAATATTGTAGGGATGGAGTATATATATATATATAGACATAGACAGACAGACAGACACATAGATATATACATATATATATACATATATATACTCACAGAAAAAAGTTCCTGTGCATCATTAAAATTTCAGGACTTATATTTTTAAATTAAAAAAATATTGTAATTTACATAGATGTACTATTTATCTGTTAAAAAGTACCGTGATCCTCTCCTGCCTTCTGAACCTGAAGTACTGTTTACACAATGTTTGGTGAGCCATCAGTGATGATGTAACAGAACAATGTACTGATGTACGGTCATGGTCATACTTTGTTATCACCTAATCGGTTGCATTCAGTTCTTCCACTGATTGGCCTTAACTCAGAGATGCATTAGGATGTTAAACGTACCATTTCCAAATGATTCCATATGTGTACCCGCTTAATACTGACGATTCGCTGACGTGGTGTCACATGTCGACTCCCTAAACATGGAAGATCCCTAGTACCCCTAAACTGTCGAGCACATCTCTGCAGATATTGCATAGTGTTCTGATGAACACCAATGAATACCAAAATTACTAGCAACAGCGTTTGTGCCATTCTAACCTCAATCATACCCATCGTTCGAAGGAGTCCATTTTCTGGGAGGTGTGTCATCACACTGACGACGATCAGATACCAACAAAAAAAAAATTCTGAGTGATGAGAATCCATACAATAGTTTTAAAGTCCAATAATAAGAAAAATGACGTCAAACAGGAGCACGTGACAAAGAATGCTAGTAATGCAACTTGTGGTCACAAAGCATGAATAGTACATGCAATTGACTGGACACCGCAGGAATATCGACGGGAGTGGTTACACTTTCATTTACTGAAATTTTATGACCAGATTTCAAGTAAATTATATTCTATATGCAATTATTTGGTGCACAGGAACTTTTTTCCTCAAGTATATCAGAGAAAAACGATACATTTTCCCTAATGCAGCAAGGGATCTTTTATATGCACTTTCAGACAGGAAAGTTCATATACTTGTGGTGCAGTGGTTGGAACGAGAGAAAAAAACAGTCAGCTGAATTGGGACGACTATACTATAGTATAGATTCAAATTTACCCCTTGGATTTAGCTGTTAGTTAAGTGCTCGCTTGAGGTGCTTGCGTTGCAGGATCGAACCACCTCTATGGATCCATTCAACTGATTGTGTTTTCAACCAGTGTACCACAACTGGTCAAAGGCCGTGGTATGTGCTTTTCAGGCTCTGGGTAGAAGCTGGTAGAAGCTGGTACCAGGATGCGAACCAGTAGGCCTACCTAACTGCCTTACCTTGGGCAGAGTTCAGTCAGACCACGCAGAAAAAAACGTCCGCTAGACTGGTTTACACGCTTCACTGTAAACCAAAGGACCACGTCTTGAACCAATCAAATAGTTCACGAACGTTAGCGAAACGTTTGCTGGCTGAACTAGGGTGGTGCTCGACTCGTTTTGAAACGCAGAAAAGTTTCTGTGGTTGCGCATGCGCAATTGACATTTAATAAAATCCCGCGATAGCTTGAATGTTTGTCTCATTATCCACACGAGCAAAATCCGATCAAACTATTGTTTTGACAGTTGTTTGATGAGAAAGAGGTAAAATGCTGGGTGAAGATGTATTTATTGAAGGCAGTCAAACAATGTTTATGTGATCGTTTTAGTAAGACTGCGATCACAACAAATTTTATTGGCACAGAAAGTTGAGAAACTGAGAAAGAATAACGATTTTAGCTTTCAGGAAACGCAATGGTCTGGTTAAAGGTGCAAGTTGACAGTTGCAAAAATCATATTTGCTATTTTAAAATTTATTTATAATTAATAACTACAAATTAATCTATCCCACGTCATTTATGTATAATTAAGTCGAGAATTTCAAAATTTATTAAAGGGACAGAACCTAGTTTCAGCCCATGAAAATGCACACAAAGTTTGGTTAATCAACAAACCTATTTGGATAAAGTTACAATTTAGTGAAACATGAATCTGTGACTTTGAAATGGTGAAATACCCCCCAAAAATAGACAAAAACTCGACTCCATAACTGTTACACAGATTCCACATACGAGACTAACGATGTCACTCATATCGACATCGCTGAGATTGCATAGGACAAAATACATGCATTTTTTCACCGTCTGCCATTTGGCTGTTTTGTGTAATACTCTTCAAGAGGGGTGGAAGCCTCCTAAGTATGTGACATAATCTGATATCATGATGAGTGTTGTACCTTAGCGCATACGCCGCATGTCATGACGTTAGATTACATCATATCGACCCACCTCTCTTGAAGAGTATTCCATAAACAAGCAAAATAATAGACGGCAGAAAACTGCATGTATTTTGCCCTATGCAATCTCAGCAATGTCGATATCAGTGACATCATTACAGTCTCGTATATATGGAATTTGTCACTGTAATGGGTTTTTTCACATTTTGTGTCTGGACAAAATGTTTGGGGAATCTTAACTGTAATTAAAGGTAGGATAGTAATTCATCATAGTTAACAATTTGATTCAGACTTTAGTCCTCCCCTATGTTTATATGTTGTAGGAAAGAGCTAGATAGGACTATTTAATAGATCTGGGAAATATGACAACCAAATAACTAAATCTGATGCTACAGACCTTTAGTTTGATTATTCCCGAGTCCAATTATGACATTAAAGGTACATGTTGTTAAACAACTGGTACAAATGTTACACGAAGAAACGCGACACTCCTATGTGAAACAACCTGCGCTGTACTTTCTTGTGGTGACATATAGCAAAGTGCGCTTACTCATATGGTCACACGGCGAACTCAGGGGCTTATTGTGTCTGTGTTACTGTTATGGAACAATTAGGGAATGCAGTTTTGCATGAAAAGGGATATGATTTCCAAGTAAACTCAAACAAATACAGATCTATAATAGAATCTTGCCTTGACCATGAAAGATACATTTGGTGTACTTTCGACCGTCTAGCTCTCCCCTACAACATATAAACAAAGGGGGGGCTAGAGGTGACTCGATCTAACATTTTCTAACAATTGTTATCAACCAGGGAAAATTTGACTGCCACTATTTGCAAACATTTCACACACATAACCCAATACTGTTGACCTACTTGTATATTATAGGTAGGGTATTACATGTCATGTGCATAATTCATCCAATCTCACCCACAATGAGCATTCTTTTTTTTCAAGAGACTGATGCTATTATATCATGAAAGTGATATTTAGCCAGGGCTAGCGCTGTCGTTTGCCAAAGTCGCCAATTGCGAGAAAAAGAAGAAAAATTTTTGCAAAAGAATTTTCAGTTTGGCGAAAAAAAAATTCCAATTTTTTTTTCCCCAACTCGATTTTTAGAACCAAACATTTCTTCAACCAGTTTTGTTCTGTTGATCCGCCTCGTCGTGTGAATAAGTGCTATTTGCATGTCTGTGAGGCCAGTCTACTATTCAGTAGTGTACTGCCAGGTGCTTGTTGTAAAGTTAGAAAATGCGATTAAATAAAATGAAATACTGTTTAAGACATGTTGCATTGTTGATACTAAATGTTTGATTACTAGCGATAACAAGTTTTAAAGCCGCACACCCTAGTTCCATCCAGTGAAAATAAATTATAATTTGGTTAATCTACAAACCTGTAACACACTTAGATCACGTTTTTATCAAATGGAGTGAAAAAGCAGGTTTTATATCGATAAATACCATGGGAATCCCCATGTCCCAATTGCTTGAAATAATTTTGAAAGTTAGTATTCTGATGTCACCGGTAGATGTCGCTCGAAGCACAACAATGCCTACGTCACGACAAATTTCACAGACTTGGGGTGCGTTCGTTTCACCTCTCCTGGACATGTTCCAACTGTTCTGTCCTGGTTGTATCCCCTCTCCAGATATCGTAAGACTTAGCAAAATTAAGGGTTTGTAACGTTTTGTATTGAGACACTTACTTGTCTGAACTTTATTGTTACTGAAAATGTTCACGAACTGTGAAGAAAAATCTCACAAATGAACAACAACAAATCGGATGTTGATTGCGCGAACCATGCATGAGAAAACAAACCGAACCAAAATGATAACAGTCACGTGATATACCAACGTCTGTGACATTGAAATGGAAATATCACCTCTAAAAATAGATTGGACCTCGCTTGCCTAACGTTTTTTTCTCGACAACATGTCTTGTGAAAAAATGCAAAAAATGCATTTCGTGGTTTTACAAACATCAGGATTACCAAAATGCACTTCAGGTGAATGGAAATGTGTATTCTAAATAATAAAATGTAAGTCAAGTGCAATTTTATTTGTGAAAAATGGGGTTTAATAGCGAAAAACAACACCGTAATGGTTAACAAATAAACGTAACTAGGGTGTGTCCCTTTAAATTTTATTAGTTGTGTTTTGTCATACCGGTTAATTTTGTAAATCTAGGCCACGTGGTTGAGTTTATTTCCACGAAGTGGGTACGTTGTTGAGGAATGCATATTGTTTCTCACTTATATACAATCTTTATTAGTTTAAACTTTCTACGTTTACAGATTATTTTTTAAACATTAAATGGCAAAATTATAATTCATTTCTGCTATATCTAATGATATAATATAAATGCCAACATGATACATCCTCCACCCCTAGCACAGAAATACAACTCAAAACCGGCGTGAAACTGAATGAGCATTTTTCCACTTGTGAAAGAGTCGCACGCTAGTGTTTTGATAGCAATAACTTATAAAGACGTTTCCTTTGTCTTTATTTGGGTGACTGGCAATACTGAGTTGGACACCAAAACAATTATGAACGGTATTAAGAAATAAATCATGCAGGTAAGTTATGATGGTAGTTCAGGGGCATAGACGGGGGGTTCGGACGGAACACACACACACACCCGCTGAAGCAAATGGTCCGCTAGTTCAGAACTAAAACATACAGGTTTATACAGATGGAGTTTCTGGTGGTGCAAAAACAAAATAGAAAAAGGTCCACTTGGTTCATATTTGAAACACACACACACCCCACACCCCCCAGGTCCAGATCACGCTTCGTCCCTGTAGTTACGAAACAAAGTCATGGGGTACCATAGGGTATGATCAAGAGTTACGCACTTTAAATAAAAAATTTTTAAATTTTTCATGAAATAAAACAGCCAGTCTGGTCATTTTGTTTGTAAAAAAATATGATTTTTCAATTATATATACAATAATACATCTATTTATTACCAAAGAGATTGGAACAAATTCAACAGTATCTAGAGGGGTAGCACAGTGTCTGGTGGGAGTAGTTTTATGTAATAGTTAGAGGACGAGTAACAATACTTTATCGGCATATAAAGGTAGTGTCGCACGAGACAAAGGCGAGGCGTTAGCCGAGCGTTTTCTCGTGCGACTCTACCTTTATACGCCGATAAAGTATTGTTACTCGTCCTCTAACTGTCTTAGAGCAGAGCCAAAGTCGTTATGACTGCACGTGCAGCAATACCGCTTATAAAGTGAATGTCTGAAGTACTTTATCGGGATATAAATGTACTTCACGTGACCAAATATGAAGCTCCCATTGGACTAGAAATTCAGCTGTGCTCTAACTTTATATAAAGTAAAAAAGAAAAAGAAAACCAAAGTAAGAACAGAAATTCTAATGTTTATAAATTTATAATGTTGATAAAATTAATGTTGGTGACAAGAAAAGAAGGAAGTGGGTGGGAGACAATTGTAACATAACTTTAAAGGGGTGAGTATTGTCAGCATTACAAAACTCAATGTGGCAGAGTTAAAAAAAAAAGTCAGATCTAACATTATGTAATTGTTGAACATCTCCATAATTGGATATTTAAACTCCTTTTCAAATTATTTTGATGTCTTGGCGAACAAAAATAGCCACCCAGGGCTAGCCCTGTTTAGCTCATAATTTCAAGCCCATCATTACCCATATAAATTTCCCAAGTACTCTTGTAGAACTCTTGAGAGCTAAATGGACATTTCAGTTATCAACATTCTCTTACTGTTGGAGACCAAACTGTATCAATTGTGCTGTCTACCAAATGGTAGTCAAAGATTCCCGCTCTACTACAACAACAATCCTATGATCGATGTTAAATACCATTACATTATCATTTTCAAGCTCTCTGATTTAAAAAAATCACTAATACACACTACAGGAAGAAAGCCGACAGCACCCCCTTTTAATAATGTTCCGGTTAAGTATGTATTAGCTGACAGGTTTTTTTCTGTAGTGTGTAAAAAGCTGATCTAGGCACACTGTTTATTGCCTGCTTGCATATTTTGAATCACAAGGCCTAACCTCTGTAATATTTTAACTCCATAACTAGTGCTCCAGCAAGTGCACTATGACTGGTATATCAAAAGCTGTGGTATGTACTAACCTGCCTGTGGGATGGTGCATATAAAAGATCCCTTGCTGCTAATTGAAAAGAGTAGCCCATGAAGTGGTGACAACGGGTTCCTCTCTCAATATCTGTGTGGTTCTTAACCGTATGTTCAATGCCATATAACCATAAATAAAATGTGTTGAGTGCATCGTTAAATAAAACATTTCCTTCCTTCCTTCATTTCACAGGTCTCTATTTGACATCCAGAGTGGTAAAGTGCTTAGAGATCCTAATTTTTAACACTATTCCAGACCCTACCATGTTTTATCTTCAGCAGGCCATATCTTTTTTTGTAGCAGAATATATTTGTTTTTGGCCACTATTTTAAGAAACATTACAGCAGTCTATATTGTACTTCCTTTTTTGAGCTCTGGTCTAGTTGCATGTAAAACATATATTATAGCTTCACTTACATGTCCATGCAATATTATTGCAGCCAAATTATTTAATTTACTACTACTATTAGAATATAATTAGAAAACTTAGACAATATTACCAACACAGGCCTCTGAAAATAGCGCGAGCGTGCAAGTCTAATTTGGCAAAACCTATTTTTTGTTGGCACAAAATTTGGAGCATCATTTACTTGGATATAATGGGTTATGCGAAAAGGAAATTGGTTACCTCGGTCCTGGATTTATTTCTGCGTAACCGATAAATGGGTCAGGATATAATGGGCTATGCAAGAAGGAAATTGGTTACCTCAGTCCTGGATTTATTTCTGCGTAACCAATAAATGGGTCACGATATAACGGGTTATGCAAAAAGGAAATTGGTTACATGGATTTCTTTCTGCGTAACTGATAAATGGGTCACACATATTTTCAATTCTCAGACGCCTGCTAACCAGATAAACGTGATGTTTTATGTGTACATATATATATATTCTCTCTACACCAGATGGCTCAGTTTAATCTGGAAAACATACTTTCCGAGTTGACGAAAATTGATGGACCTCTGCATCAAGCTCCTAAACCAAGATGGCAGCGGAAGGAAGACGATGCCCGATCAAGATCTGACAGAGGTTTGTAGTTAGCAAAATGAGGGCAGGACGTAGCTTAGTGCCAGTGGTATAGCACTCACTTGCTGCTCGGTCAGGATCGATCCCTGCCAGTGGACCCATTGGGCTATTTCTCATTCCAGCCAGTGCACCACGACTGGTATATTGAAGAACATGGTATGTGCTGTCCTGTCTGTGGGATGGTGTATATAAAAGATCCCTTGCTGCTAATCGAAAAACAGTAGCCCATGAAGTGGTGACAGCAGGTTTCCTCTCAATATCTGTGTGGTCCAACACCATATAACCGTAAATAAAATGTGTTGAGTGCGTCGTTAAATAAAACATTTCCTTCCTTCTTTAACAAAATGAAAAAAACCCCGATATTATTGATGACTCAGTTAATTTGTATTTTGTTATTGTAATATATAATTCAATTCAATTTAGGTCAGCAGGATTGTGTTTTTTTTGCATTTTGACAAGGCTTAAAGTAACAGTGCTTTTTAAATAAACTCATAAAATAATACATTTAAAAAAAAAAAAAAAATTATGTGCTCAAATTTCATGAGGTTTGGTTGTGGGGTTTTAGTGAAATTATTCAAAATAAAACTTTTAAGCCACAAAATGTTCTAATTCAAGGTCACAACATGCAAGACACATCTTTTACAATGCCTGTATGTGCATTCCAAATATCATCACTTTTGGTGAAGTAACCTTTAAGTTACAAGCAGTCAATTTGCTGGTCTAATAATAGACATTTGAACAAATACAGAAAGCTTTTGCTTATATCAGTAACGACAGACCAGAGGTCATCTTCAACCCATGTGCGAACTGAACCCATTGCCTACCAGTTATATTAAAATTTTATTTGTTTTTGCAGTTGCTTTGTCACCGTGGAAACCAAGATTGACAAGAACACCGGGAAAATCTGTTTCTGATGACCATTCAGTACCAAGTAAAACGCCACAGAAACCTGCAACCAAGACACCAAAGAAAACCCCAGCAAAAACACCACTGAAAAGTGGCCAGGATAGGTACGGTACATGTAGCGGGACTTGTATTGGAACAAATTTTGGTTTAGCCAATTTTTAGATGTGTAGAGTATTTTCATGGAAATGTGGTTTATTTAAGGAATGTTTTAATTAGCCAAAGACTAAGTGTAGCCACTTTGTATAATATTTGGCTACTATCGCAATGAGCTGTGTAAGCCTTGATGTGGATCACTTGACTTCATGACCAGTCGAGTAAAATACTCACATCATATACTGTCATTTGTGATAGAAAAGGGAAACTCATTCCGACCCTGGGACTCGGCAAGACTCGATCTCAGGTCAAAATGTCCACCACCGTGGGTCTTCTTCTTTTTCAATGCCACATGATGTCTTATGATGGAGTCTTATATTCTTGTCACAGCCAGTTCACCACATATAGTGTAACAAGAAGAAAGAAAGAACTTTTTTTAACGACTCACTCAGCACATTGTATTTGCGATTATAGGGCGTAAGACATATGGTTTAGGACCACACAGCCTTTGATATAACAGTTGTGGTGTACTGGCTGGAACGAGAAATAGTTGGATCGATCCCACATCGAGCGAGCGCTGTACCACTGGGCTAAGTGTCGCCCCTTGGTGTAACAAAGTCTGTGGTATATACTTTTTCAGCTTTGCTAAATAAATATTTATAGTTTAAACTGCTGAGGTGTCGTTGACCAATTTTTCCTTTCTTTTTTGATTTAGATTCATTCCGAATCGAGCCACTACGGACTTGGACATGTGTCATTACGCCGTGTCAACCTGTGATGAAAACTCTGAGCCCGGGGAGGACGGCACATACCAGCGGCATCTCGACCAGGTTCTGCCGACCGGAAATCATCCACAGAATTCCAAACTCCTGTCTTACAAGACAAAACCTGTACCTGCCGAGCAAGGTGAGTAGAATTTATTCGTAGGTCTCTATTTGACATCCACAGTGGTAAAGTGCTCACTTGCTGTGTGGTCGGTCTGGGATTGATCACCATTGGTGGGCTCATTGGGATATTTCTAACTCCAGCCAGTGCACCACAACTGGTACATCAAAGGCCATGGTATGTGCTTTCCTACCTGTGGGATGGTGCATATAAAAGATCCCTTGCTACTTTGGAAAAATATAGCAGGTTTCCTCTCTTAGACCGTATGTCAGAATTACCAAATGTTTGACATCCAGTAGCTGATGATTAATTAATCCAGGTGCTCGTGTTATTAAACCAAAACAAACTTCTTCCATGTTGGACATTTAAGAAATGAGCTAGAGCCCAAGATATCAGGGTGAAATCATTTTTGCTTGAGAAAACATGATAGAAAATAAGTTGTCTTCGAGTCCCTTTTTGAAATAAACGTTTGTCTTGCTTTCTGGGCTGTTTGTCTAGCACTGGGGTTAATGGTTTAAAGTTATTAGTCACTGAGAGAGAAGTCAGTGTAATTGTTTTATATGTCTCCATTGCATGGAACAATACTTCATTTTGACTGTCATTCTGTTCGCATGTTGGTTAAGCATATTTAAATTTACTATGATGTAAACCAACTTTTTAACATACCTATTCAATCTTACTATAGTGATAAAGACATTTTGAAACACTGTGATAAATTTATTTTGTATCATGGACCAGAACTTTTAATTTGGGAATTCCCGTTTCATTTTTATTGCAGTTAACGTCATATATGATTTACAAATTACGTCACAGCATATTTGAATCATTACACAAAGCTGGCACAGAGCATGATTCTTAACGTTAAAGCAACTCCATGAAAGGAGTTTTGATCGTAGATTTAACAAAGTGTTGTTATGACGTTAAATGAAAAAGTGTTTTTGTAAAACATAAAAGAAGGTATGTAATAAATATAGAACTTCACATATATTGTTTTCTCTTGGTATGCGGTCTCGTGGTATATATTCTTGTGCAAAATAAACTTGTGCAATAAATAGGAAGCGAAAACAACGTATGTGAAGTTCTGTATATTTATTTCATTTTTCATACATGTAAGACTACTGCAAATATTCAGGATTCAGATGTCTACAAAAATCTGAATTTTCATACTTGCCTTCCATCCAGCATAAATGGATTTTTGCTTGTCCCAGTAAGTGCATATATAAAAAAGAACATAGACACCAACTCTGGATAGAACAGTCTCCTACAGTACATAATAAACATAAAACAGACCACATTACTAGGATATGAGTTTATAATATTTAGGAATTTGATCCTGTATTTTATATACTTCGAAATAGTTTGAACAGCAGTTCCTTTACTTTGATTTATCTAAAAAGATCATGTCACACAGGCTATATAGCCATTAATTGCCAAGATTTTAGTTACCCTCTGGCAACCCACCCCGTCCTGCTATTATGAGATTATGAATATATATGCCAATATATTTTAATAGTACACAGTATTGAAAGCATTATGTTTATTTTAAATTCAGGACACTTGAACAACTTGATGGTGCTGTATAGTACGACAAAGATTCAAACAACGGGAGCGAAGATGTCTCGATATATTCCCAACAACGCTGACCGGGTGCTGGACGCCCCCAACCTCCTGGATGACTATTGTTAGTAAGCTGTACTACTAGTAGTGTGTGTTAGGCTGACCGAGTGCTGGACGCCCCCAATCTCCTGGATGACTATTGTTAGTAAGCTGTACTACTAGTAGTGTATGTGTTAGACTGACCGAATGACCGGGTGCTGGACGCCCCTAACCTGGATGACTATTGTTGGTAAACTACTACTAGTAGTGTGTGTGTTAGGCTGACCGAGTGCTGAACGCCCCCAATCTCCTGGATGACTATTGTTAGTAAGCTGTACTACTAGTAGTGTATGTGTTAGACTGACCGAATGACCGGGTGCTGGACTCCCCTAACCTGGATGACTATTGTTGGTAAACTACTACTAGTAGTGTGTGTATGTGTTAGGCTGACCGAGTTCTGGATGCCCCCAACCTCACTAGGGCTAGTGGGTTTGTAAATTCCACTGGCCCACCAAAATAAAGCACTAGCCCAAATTTCTGATCAAATACAACAAACTTTATATCAGGCTGAAAAACAATGTTTCTGGGAACCTAACCCCAATATTTATCAAACAAACTTCAATGGAGGAAAAAATTATCATGAGCTAGCAGGGTTTTTTTTAAAATTATTTTTAAATCCACTAGCCCATCGAGTTAATTGCTTTTCTTTTTACGTCAAACCAAACTGAAATGATTTACAAAAATCATGTTTATAGAATGATGGACTATAGACATTGAAGATTGTGTAATATTTATGATATGTTTTATCATGTTCAGATTTGAACTTACTCGACTGGTCCGCCCACAACCAGCTGGCAGTGGCGCTCGGGTCGGCAGTCTATCTGTGGAATGCACAGACTGAGTCGATCGCCCAGCTGTTGGATCTGAATGATCAGCCGGTGACAAGTGTGGCGTGGGTTAAAGAGGGATCGATCCTTGCCGTCGGAGCTCAAGACGGCTCAGTGCAGGTATGAAGATGTACTCACTATTTCCCTACATTTAGGTTGTGCAGTCAGATTTTATTCTTGGGGGGTGTCTTTTCTTTCTTTCTTTTTTGCTTTCTCACACATCCATCAAATTCAATTGCATTGAAATCAGTAGATGCAAACAGACCTATCCATCCCCAGTTCCACACATTTACACTTGTCTGCAGTCAATTTATTTATTTTTTGCTTCTGCACACATCCATCAAATTCGATTGCATTGAAATCAGTAGATGCAAACAGACCTGCAATCAATCAATTTTGTTTTTCCTTCCGCACACATCTATCAAATTCAATTGCATTGAAATCATTAGATGCAAACAGACCTATCGATCCACACTTCCGCACATTTACATTTGTCTGCAATCAATAAATTTATTTTTTGCTTCCACACACATCCATCAAATTCAATTGCATTGAAATCAGTAGATGCAAACAAACCTATCCATCCACACTTCCGCACATTTACACTTGTCTGCAATCAGTTGTTTTTTTCTCTTCCGCACACTTCCATCAAATTCGATTGCATTGTTATTAGTAGATGCAAACAGACCTATCCATCCACACTTCCACACATTTACACTTGTTTGCAATCAATCAGTTTATTTTTAAAAAAATTCCTTCAGCGCACATCCATCAAATTCGATTCCATTGAAATCAGTTGATGCGAACAGACCTATTCATCCCCACTTCCGCACATTTACACTTGTCTGCAATCAATCAATTTAAAAAAAAAAGTTCTTCCGCACACTTCCATCAAATTCGATTGCATTGAAATCAGTAGATGCAAACAGACCTATCCATCCTCACTTCCACATATTTACACTTGTTTGCAATCAATCAATTTATTTTTAAAAAATTCCTTCAGCGCACATCAAATTCGATTCCATTGAAATCAGTTGGTGCAAACAGACCTATTCATCCCCACTTCTGCACATTTACACTTGTCTCAATCAATCAATTCTAAAAAAACAATTTCCTTCCGCACACATCCATCAAATTTGATTGCATTGAAATCAGTAGAAAGAAAGAAAGAAATGTTTTATAGTATATGTACATCCCTTTGATGTACCAGTCAGGGGGAACCGATTGGGAAGGAAGGAAGGAAGGAAATGTTTTATTTACCGATGCACTCAACACATTTAATTTACGGTTATATGGCATCAGACATATGGTTACGGGCCACACAGGTATTGAGAAAGGAAACCCGCTGTCGCCACTCAATGGGCTACTCTTTTCGATTAACAGCAAGGGATCTTTTATATGCACCATCCCACAGATAGGGTGGTACATACCACAACCTTTGATATACCAGTCGTGGTGCATTGGCTGGGACGAGAAATAGCCCAATCGGCTCACCGATGGGGATCGATGCAAACAGACCTATCCATCCCCACTTCAACACATTTACACTTGTCTGCAATCAATTTATTTATTTTTTGCTTCTGCACACATCCATCAAATTCAATTGCATTGAAATCAGTAGATGCAAACAGACCTATCCATCCACACTTCCGCACATTTACATTTGTCTGCAATCAATAAATTTATTTTTTGCTTCCACACACATCCATCAAATTCGATTGCATTGAAATCAGTAGATGCAAACAGACCTATCCATCCACACTTGCACACATTTACATTTGTCTGCAATCAATAAATTTATTTTTCTGCTTCCACACACATCCATCAAATTCGATTGCATTGAAATCAGTAGATGCAAACAAACCTATCCATCCGCATTAACGCCGATCTGCAGTGAATTAATTTTTAAAAAAATTCTCTTCTGCACACATCCATCAAATTCGATTGCATTGAAATCAGTAGATGCAAACAGACCTATCCATTCACACTTCTGCACATTAACGCTTGTCTGCAATGCAATCAAATTTGGCGGACGGTGGATAACTTGTGTGGAAGCGAGTATGGGTGAGGAAAACATGTATACATTTGACTGTGGCCTTTCATCTGTAGGGCGGGACGTAGCGGCCAGGGCTAGCTCTGGCCCTAGTTAAATTCACCAATTACAAATATTGAAAGCAGTTGGCAAATTTTATTTTAATTTGGCAAAATTATTTCATGTAATAATTAAATTTAAAAAAAAAAAAAATTCAATTTCTGCAATTTTTTTAGTTTAATAGAAAATTTGGCATTTTTGTTTTGCATGCCCAGAGCTAGCCCTGTAGCCCAGTGGTAAAGTCTAGGATTGATCCCCATCAGTAGGTCCATTCGCTTATTTTTCTTTCTAGCCAGTGCAGGATATAACAAGGCCATGGTATGTGCTATCCTCTCTTTGGGTTGGTCCATATAAAAGATTCCTTGCTACTAATGGAAATATGTAGCGGGTTATCCCTCTAAGACTATAAGTCAAATTAACCAAATGGTTGATATCTAATAGCCGTTGATTAATCAATCGATGTGTTCTAGTGGTGTTGGTAAATAAAACAAACTTTGCATTTGTAATTTCTGTATATATAGATGAATTAAAGTCCGAACCACTTCGTTAACAACTACAATAATTTGTTATACATTAATTAATAGATTTCCCCCCACATTTTCTCTACACACAAGTAGTGTAAAAAACATTAACACTAACACATATTCCAGATATTAGATTGCAACTATGTCACCTATTTCGCAGAGTATGACAAATATTTTGAAAAGTCACTAGCCACAGGGCTAATGGGTTTGTGAAAACCACTAGCCCACCAAGATAAAGCACTAGCCCAAATTCCTGATCAATTATAACTGGATTTTTATACAATATTTTGTAACATTACACATTTACGAGTATAACAGTAAAATAAAACAAACACTTAAATCATGTTGTAACTTTCAGTTTTTTGTCGTGTTGTACGTTTGGTTTTTTGTCAAGTGTGATCCATCGTCATTCGCGTTTTCGCGTTTGCCCTCCCCCAGGGGAAAAATAATTGAGCAAACTCATGGTTGATATCTAAACCCACTATCAAAATAATTAAATTTAAATGAGGGTACGACAGTGTGACACACGGTAATAGATGGTTCAGTGTATTCGGTAGTGGGTTATACATTTACGGCCCTACTATTTATGTCGCCAGGAACGGTGATGCCAATTGCTCAAATACAGGGCATTATCCCGTGTCAGACCGATATCAAAAGAATATAACGGCGACATCTAATCCGTTGTTAATTGATGAACAAAAAAGGTATCATCTTGTATCGGCAGCTGTGACGCATTATCCAGACCGATACACAAATAGGTCAAGCAGAGTCATTGCATGTGCGTTACCATTAAAGTAAATTGTTTTCCTGATTGCCGATAACCACATGTCAGCGAAGTTTAAAATTAGAAAACAACAGGTAAATAAAACAAACACTGAAATTCAAAGCATGACCAGGGTTTACTTGATTGAGATTAACCTGTCGTCGCAATTGGTCATTTCCAAGTTCTTAAGTGCGAGATTTCCAAGTTCATATGTGCGAGATTAACTACCACGTGACGTGTCCAACCAATCAAAACACGCATGTCATTAAACTTATTTCCTGTGCCAGAAACTTGAAAGGGAAAAGTAAACAATGCATGCTGTAACTGTGGCGATGTAGAGATAGCATGTTACTGCAGTTTGCAGACCGAGTTCAAGTGGATTATCATTATATACTGATTGCGTTGTTGATATTATTCGATGACAAACGTCACAATCAAATTTATTAAAAGAAATTTCAGCCGAGAGAACAACAAAAAAACACAAAAAACCCACGATCGAGCGATAAGGAGAGGGGTGGAAACCACTAGCCCTGCGGGCTAGTGGTTTTGCCGTTCTCACTAGCCCAAACTTAAAAACCACTAGCCACGGGCGTCTTCTAGGACATAAAGCAATTAAGTTTTTGCCAACTGCCATTGTGTTATTAAGGAATATTTTTCATGAGGTGTGGAAGCTATTTTCACATACATATACTCTTCAAAAAAAGAAACGCAAAAGGGTAAAAATGGGTTATAACTCCGATTTTATGTTTCCTACCGGTTCATGCTTTGTGAATATAAGGTCATTGCATGTCCCAAACACATTCCCACGGTTACATTCGATAAAACGCAGCTACTGTACAATAAAGTTCCAAAATGTGAATATTCGCAAAAACGCTGTCCACGTGCAAACCATGTCACCACTGCACGTGCGTTGTCTGCACGTGCAACATGAACACCGACAGTATAAAAGTGCAGGGTGTTCGCTTGCCTGGCCTCTGTATCTGGCCGACAGTTGACAATCCAGGACATGCCACGTCTCAGTGAACCGCAGAGAAACAATGCCATCGGCCGACTAGACGCAGGCGAATCCAGAACGGCCGTTGCCAGGGCATTCCATGTGTCCCCAAGCACCATCTCCAGACTGTGGGACCGTTACCAGCAACATGGATCAACACGTGACCTCCCTAGATCCGGTCGACCACGGGTCACTACCCCCGGGCAGGACCGCTACATCCGGGGTACGCCACCTTCGGGAACGATTGACTACTGCCACCTCCACAGCCGCAGCAATACCAGGTTTGCGCAGGATATCCGACCAGACCGTACGGAACCGCCTACGTGAGGTAGGAATTCGTGCCAGACGTCCAGTTCGAGGTGTCATCTTAACACCACAACACCGTCGACTCCGACTGCAGTGGTGCCAGATTCATCGACAATGGCCTCAACTGCGATGGAGACAGGTGTGGTTCAGTGACGAGTCCCGATTTCTGCTCCGACGTCATGATGGAAGATGTCGCATGTATAGGCGTCGTGGTGAACGTTATGCGGCAAACTGTTTGTGCAGAAAGTGGACAGATTCGGCGGGGGTAGTGTCATGGTGTGGGCAGCCATCTCACACACTGGCAGAACTGACCTGGTCCACGTGCAGGGCAACCTGAATGCACAGGGCTACATTGACCAGATCCTCCGGCCACACATCGTTCCAGTTATGGCCAATGCCAACGCAGTGTTCCAACATGACAACGCCAGGCCTCACACAGCACGTCTCACAACGGCTTTCCTACAGAACAACAACATTAATGTCCTTCCTTGGCCATCGATATCACCGGATTTGAACCCAATTGAGCATCTATGGGACGAGTTGGACCGACAGCGACAACCACAGCCCCAGACCCTGCCCGAGCTGGCAGCAGCCTTGCAGGCCGAGTGGGCCACCATCCCCCGGGACGTCATCCGTACTCTGGTTGCTTCAATGGGCAGGCAGTTATCAACACACGCGGAGGCCACACCCGGTATTGACTCCAGATGACCTTGACCTTGGTGGTGTGTCCTATCACTTACTGACAATGGACTAGAGTGAATTGTGAACAATCCTGCAACATTTGGTAATTATCGGACTCACCATTCAATAATTAAATCAATTCTCCAAATGTTACGACAATGTGGTTTTGCATTTCTTCTTTTGAAGAGTATATAATGCTGATGTAATGTTTACATACATTAGTGCATGTTATGATGTTACTTTTTTATTACATCTTTTGTCTTGTGTTTGTTTTGCAGATATGGGATGCGGGTCAGGAGAAACAACTTAGAGTTATGTCAGGTCATGCAGCTAGAGTTGCATCTTTCTCTTGGAACTCTCACGTTTTGTCCAGGTAACTTCTGAACGTTAGCTATTCTGTATATCATGGTGGAGTGGAACAAGTGTTTGATGGGATGCAAATCACATGACACAACTTGAGGTTATGCTAGTACATGCATCTAGAGTTGCCTCCTCCTCTTAAAACTCTTACGTCTTGTGAAGGCAACATCCGAGTACTAAATATTCTGTTGTTCAGATTGGTTAGAATTTATCTTGGTGGGTAAATAACTTTTAAAAATTACAGTGCATGATGTGTCTAGAGTTGTCTCCTCCAGGAGTTTTTAAACTTTTAATCTGTGACATGCAGAGACATTATAAAAGTTTTAATGAGTTCTATATAAGCATCTGTGATAATGTTTTCAAATATACTTTTAGTTTTTTGTTATATTGGTTTGTTTACCACTGTTGCATACATTGTTTCTAGAATCTTTTTGCTTTTTGAAGACTATTTGTTGGATTTGATATTGTCTTTTTAGAATTTTTATATTGATGTTGATCGTCATTTATTTTTGTTTGACACTCGATGGTTGATGTGTTTTTAATGTTGGGGTGTGTTTGTGTAAGAAGCTATGGGGTTTGGATCAACCCCCACCCCCAATGGACTCGTTGGAGCTTCTTGTTCCAACCTGAACCATACAGCATGTATATCAAAAGCTGTGGTGTGTCATCTTGATTGAGAAAATCCATACCTCAAATCTCAATATTTTATGCTTGCCAGTTCTTCTTATTCTTTTCATCATTAAGATTTATGATGTGTTTATTTCATTCTCACTGCCATTATAAACAGTACTTGTTAATTAAATGAGGGGTGTGTGACCTACAAATGTTTATTTTTAATATTGGATTTTCAGTAGAAAACAAAATTATAAATATGTTGATTTTGGTGTGTGTCCAAATACTGGTAAAAATTGTTTAAATAGATGTTAGTAACATAGGCCTATCAGAATTGATTGTTTTCATAAACCATTTACGGGTTATACTAAATAAATAGCAATAAAACCCATATCGATTTGAATAACCTGTTAAACCGTGTATATGATGTCGTAAATTTAATTTAACTTGGGTTAAGCAAAACTAGACTTGCACAAGTGCCTGGTGAACAAAGCAATCCTTCTCACAGTTTTCAGAGGCTTTGTAATATTGATGTTAATTACAGTGATTTTTTCACTTCCCAATCAGTGGGGTGGGACGTAGCTCAGTGGTATAGCACTCGCCTGATACATGATCAATTTTCATCCATTGGGCTATTTCTCATTCCAGCCAGTGCTCCACAACTGGTATACCAAAGGCTGTGGTATGCACTATCCTATCTGTGGGATGGTGCATATAAAAGATCCCTTCCTGCTAATCGAAAAGAGTAGCCAATTAGGTGGCGACAGCGGGTTTCCTCTCTCAATATTTGTGTGGTCCTTAACCATATGTCTGACGCCATATAACCATAAATAAAATGTGTTGAGTGCATTGTTAAATAAAACTTCCTTCCATCCTTCCTCTATCGATCAAATGTCTAGTAGGGGTTTTGCCAGAGGGTACCGAGGGTAAAATTACATACCCTAAAATCTTAGAAATGAATGGATATATTTTAGGATGTTTAGAAAGATTATGGTAAGAATGAATCAATGAATGTTTGAATGACACGCCAGCACAAAAATACCCATCAGCTATAGGGTGTCAGATTATAGTAAGAGAACTGCTGGAAGAGAACTCCTGTTTACAATGTAACAAAGTACATGAAATGCAGTGTCCAGTTTTAAATGATTTCAAACCCGTAACCACATAGATGGGGCACTTATCACATACCCTCAAATTATTTTCTGGCAGAAAGCTTGGTTATGCATCAAATAGCCATTCGTGGCTTAAAATGGGCTACGGTGTCGTTAAACAAACATTCCTTTCCTTTGCCATCAGTGGATCGAGGTCTGGGAAGATTCACCACCACGACGTGCGTGTTGCGACTCACCACGTGGGTACTCTAGACCACCACACTCAGGAGGTGTGCGGTCTGAGCTGGTCACCGTGCGGACGATTCCTGGCTAGCGGCGGAAACGACAATCTCCTCAACCTGTGGGACAATCACCTTGGAGACTGCGACCAGCCTCTCTACTCCTTCACGCAGCACCAGGCAGCTGTCAAGGTAAGCCTGACACACAGTCGTTTTAGGGATTGATCCCCATCCGTGGGCCCAATGGGCTGTTTCTCATTCCAGTCAGTCCACCGTGACTGGTATATCAAAGGCCGTGGTATGTGCCTATCCTCTCTGGTTTCCTCTCTAGGACTATATGTCAAACTTACCAAATATTTGACATCCAATAGCCGATGATTAACAAATCAATGTGCTCTAAAGGTGTTGTTAAAGGAAAGAAAAGTTTCAAATACATTAATATACTCCATTCATATACATTCACTTATTCTCTGTCTTATGGCTTGTTGTGTTACAGGCACTAGCGTGGTGTCCATGGCAACCGACACTGCTGGCCAGTGGTGGCGGAACAGCTGATCGTCACATCCGGTTCTGGAACACCTCCAACGGAACATGTCTCACTGCTGTAGACACAAACTCTCAGGTAGAAACACGACCGATGGTGCCGGGCTCAAACTTAATGGCAACACTGGCGACAATTGGTCGAAAGTGCGATATGAATTGCTGTTGATCAGGAGATTTACCAATGACAGATATTTTACCTCAGGATAAGACTTATTACCATAGGTTGAAAGAATTATTTTTGGTTTTTAATTTTGTGTTTATTTGTTGCAAATTCTTACATTAGAGTCCTGTGGTGGATTTCAAATTTATTGTAAAAGATACACAGAGTAAACTAAGCTCATCTCATAATTTGCAGGTTGTAAACACACAAATATTCTTCCGTACTCTTATTTTGTCTACCGGACTCGGTGGCGTCGTGGTTAGGCCATCGGTCTACAGGTTGGTAGGTACTGGGTTCGGATCCCAGTCGAGGCATGGGATTTTTAATCCAGATACTGACTCCGAACCCTGAGTGAGTGCTCCGCAAGGCTCAATGGGTAGGTGTAAACCACTTGCACCGACCAGTGATCCATAACTGGTTCAACAAAGGCCATGGTTTGTACTATCCTGCCTGTGGGAAGTGCAAATAAAAGGTCCCTTGCTGCTAATCAGAAAGAGTAGCCCATGTAGTGGCGACAGCAGGTTTCCTCTCAAAATCTGTGTGGTCCGTATCCATATGTCTGACACCATATAACCGTAAATAAAATGTGTTGAATGCGTCGTTAAATAAAACATTTCTTTCTTATTTTGTCTCTTTATCTTCGAAACTATCATGTTTGTAATATACCAGAGATAGTGGAGATTTATTTCATATTTAAAAGCCAATTTTTTTCACTGTATTTTTTTTTTTTTTAATATCTTTAGTGTTGACCAAATTTTAAATAATTTTCTTGGGCATCATAAAGTTACACGGTTACAGGGTAAATTAAATTTTTTATTAATATTTCAATGTTATAATTGTAGGTTTGCTCTATCCTGTGGTCTAAGGAACACAAGGAGCTGATATCTGGACATGGCTATACGAAAAACCAGCTGTCAATTTGGAAATATCCTCACATGAAGAAAATAACAGATCTCACAGGTAGGTCATTTATAGTCCTATGACATCTTTTTAAAGTTATAATTAAAATGGAAAAGGATTTTTCTTTTAACCAATTACTTTCAAACTAAATATAATTTTTATATAGGGGTGAAGACAAAAAGCTAGAAGAGCCAAGGTAAAGAGTTTCATCTGAATTGTTACTAGTAATCGATACTGCAATACACAGAGACTAAATGCAGAACTACATGTACAATTGCCTAACCATAACTGTTCCCTTCATCCCTGTAACAAAAAACCTATGCAATTTGAAAATAATATAGTAGAGAAACATTTTTATTTACAAGATGATTTGCAAGAAATGTTAAGAGAGTTGGTATATGTTTAATACTTAATAATACATTTTTATATGAGTTTATTATTATCAATAGTACATCAATATGATTATTTCCATTTAAAATAAAAATTGTATAATTATGTGAAACCGTGTAAAGAGCTGTGGGATATATTCAATAAAGGGTTACATGCTAATTATCGGTTTTCTTTTGACATGGGGTGGGACATTGCTCAGTGGTACAGTGCTCACCTAATGCGCGATCAATCTAGGATCGATTCCTGTCGGTGGGCCCATTGGGGTATTTTTTGTTCCAGCCAGTGCTCCACAACTGGTATAACAAAGGCTGTGGTATGTACTATCCTGTCTGCAGGATGGTGCATATAAAAGAACCCATGCTGTAGCCTATCACCGAATGTTACGGTTACCATAGGTTTGACAGCCTATATCCACTACTTAGTGATTTTTCATGTGATATATCCTGAATAACCCAATAATTACATTCGGATAACTTCACTGGTCGAAATACTGCTATGGCAACCATTGTTGTCCATACAGGATTTTTTTATATAATTTTAGCCAGTTTCCACCCATTATTTATAAACCTGTATTGCAAAATCAGTAAGGGTGACTAGCAACCATTGTTGTCCATACAGGAGTTGGTTTTAGTAATTTTAGCCAGTTTCAACCCATTATTTATAAACCTGTATTGCAAAATCAATAAGGGTAACTCTCAGGTTAGCACATGTTGTCAGTTTGAATCTATTTGCATATCCATATTGACAAAGAACTGGCTGTTTTAATGGATATGCAAATCACAAAATCCAAAAACTAAAATGCTGAGGTAAAAGTAGTTAAAATACACTTTGCCTTGGCATATATTTTTAAACAGCTATGTAACCAACTCTTCGCTCAATTTACAATGGCAGTTACCCAAGTCGGTTGAGTGCTTGTTTGAGGTACCTGCGTCACATGATCGAATCACCTCGATGGATCCATTCAACTGATTGGGTTTTTTCTCGTTCCAACCAATGCACCACAACTGATTAAAGGCTGTGGTATGTGCTTTCCTGTCTGTGAGAAAGTGCATAAAAAAAACATCCCTTGCTCCATTAGGAAAAATGTAGCGGGTTTCCTCGGATGACTACTTGTCAGAATTACCAAATGTTTGACATCCAATAGCCGATGATTAATTAATCAATGTGCTCCAGTCGTGGCGTTAAACACAATAAACTTTTACAATGGCAAAATAAATGCTGATGTTAATCAAATTTACTCATCTTTTACATCGCCTTTGTTAACACAAATTGCAAGGGCTGTGACATATATAGTATCGTTCTGCGGTGTTTATCTTGTGTCTTCTTCGGGCATTTGGTTATATATTGAAACTAATTCTCTCCTGTTGAGAAATGTCTGAATTTGTCGTCCTTTCTTGCAGGTCATGCGTCGCGCATTCTCTCCCTTTGTATGTCACCAGATGGCACTACTGTGGCGAGTGCCGCCGCGGACGAAACAATCCGTTTGTGGAAGTGTTTTGTAGTGGACAGAGAGAAGAAATCAACGTCAACAAAACCAAGCTCAAAGGACGTATCAAGTCTGAGCATAACGCAGAGAGGAATCCGATAGACTGGCAGTGAAATGCTATTTATACATCAGTCTTTCTTCTTTGTACACAAAGGCCAGGATTTTTGTTTGTGCTTATGTGTCATTGAACAGTCAGTCTTTCTCATTTTAGGCGTGCTTTCCATTAATGCGATTCTGCACAAATTTCCAAATCTGCATTTTCGCAAGCGGGTTACTATGCAAAATTTCATGTCATTGAAGTGTACTTATAAGCCGCTAGTAAACACTGTACGTTATGACGATGCCACACAGAAAGCAATCATGTATCTAACGACGTTTTTCCCAGCGAGCTGAATGCCCACGTATAAGGACTATATCAATAAACTCACGTGTGAAATCGCGTTAATGGAAAGTGACCCTTATCCTACAGTGCATTTTCATGATTCATGGACATTCTTTTCACATTGGTTATTTTATTTATACAGCAAATTGTTTTTCTTAAGTTTCCTAAGAGCACTCACTGATCATAATTTCTAAGAGATTTTTTTTTATATATTGATAGGTGAGGATTGGACTTTATTTTTTAGAATTTGTTCTTTTCTATTTGTGGAGACAAGAATCATAAAATTTCATAAAATGGAAGCCCAAGTTGTTGGAACAGAATCGATTTCCATGCCCGAATTTTGGTGCTTTTCAATGTGGATATGGTATTTTAAATTTTTTTTGTCCAAATGAAATTTAACCACTGATGGCCTCTAAACAAATAGTAAATGGGGCTCCATTGTACAAAGCAATCTTAGAATTAGAATCACTTTAAGTGCATAACACAGTTAGGCACATAAGGTGATCTTAGCGTAAAACAGGGCTCTGATCTTAATGACAGTACAGGCCCAATTTCACAAACATTGTAAGCCTAGTCTTGCACATAAACGTAAATCTATGACTAAACTACAATTCTTATTACCTATTATAGTACAAGAAATATAGTTGGAAACGCACATATTTCATTTTCTTTTGTCCTTAAAATGCTCCATTTTCCTTAATGATGTAATTTTCTTTGTGAAATTGATGCCAAATCTACGACTAAACCACAATTCTTATTATTATAGTACAAAAAATATTGTTTGAAATACACACATTTAATTTTCTTTTGTCCTTAAAATGCTTCATTTTTCTTAATTATGTAATTTTCTTCATGAAATAGATGCCAAACACTTGTTGTAAATGTATGCCTGGTATAACTGGTTTTATGTAGCGATCTTAGCACAAAACTGACCATAAGTTACTAAGTTCTACTTTCAAACTTTAAGATGATTTTAGCACTAACATTACTTTATAAAAATAGAACCCTGCACAGATTTAGCTGAGTAGCCCGCATATTTTGGTGTTAAGTAATTAATTTACATTTGTATAAGGTATCTAGTGTGGTTTCTCAGTGCCACCAAACTACATGCACATCACATTGATGTTATTAGGTTATGAGGCCTACCGTTTTAAAAACCTAGATCCACACCTGATATCTGTGTTCCACAGTAAGCCTACTTTCCATTAACGCTGTGCCGCACATTTCCATATCTGCATTTTCAAAAGTGGATTACTCCTACCTTCACTCCAAAATCACTCATTGACTTTTTTCTGGGCACTGAATTACCACATACAGAAATGCGTACATATGGAAACGGTAACAAACATACACACGGAATCAACTTTAATGGAAAGCAGGCATTATTACGCTCAAAATTTACATTTTGTAATACAGTATTAATTATGTCAGGTTTTTGTCTTTTTGCAAATTGTATAGATTTATATATTGTATATCTTTTTTGTATATAGTAAAATAAAATATTTCAGTAATAATTTTTTTGCTGTTTATCCGATTATTTTTGTTCATCTAGAATACTGACATTTATGGGTAGATGAGTTGAATCACCCTGTGCCATTCCCTCTCCCCTTGCTGGCAAAAGATAGATATTTCGGCAATAGATTTGTCGAAATTGTTGGGGCAAAACTTGAACACATCGCCCCTCCTCTCTACATCATCTATGTATGAATTAATCCCCATGTCTGACTATGTTGCAACTAAAAGAAATATTAACCATATCTTGGCAGATTTTAGAGTATGACTTAGTAGATAAGGATTTTTTTTTTTTTTCTCATGACAGGACCGTACATGCCATGACGTTTGATGTACCATGCAGTTATGAGGTACAGGAATATTTGTTTAACAACACCAGGATATTTTAAACTTTGGCTGTTTGGTGTCTGACATGGTTGGTTATTAGTCACCTACCAGTCCAACTGGAGAAGACTATGGTTTCATCTGTCCATCCGTCCGTCCGTCCCACATACAGTGTTCCAGATGTTTTCTTCACAATGCCTTAAAATATTGAACTGAAATTTGTATATAGCTTTATTATGTACTGTTACAGATCAAGTTTGACTTTCATGGGGATTTACCCTTTTTTTTCCAGTTATGGCCCTTGAATTTAGGAGATACTAAAACATTTTGGGATCAGTAGAGGACACATATTGCTTTAGCAGTACTCTCAGAATGCTTGTTAATCTTACCGAAAGGTAAAAAATGAATTTTTTGTGTGTATTTTCCCATAGACAGGACAATACATATCATGACCTTTGATGTACCAAAACAGTTATGAGGCACTGGTTGGGATGGAGAAAACAAAAGGAATACCATTTTGTCAATAAAACAGGAAACCCACTGCTGCCATATGTCATGATAAAACAGCAAGAGGTCTTATATGCATTTTTCCATAGATAGGACAGTACATACCATGTCCTTTGATGTACCCGTCATGGGGTACAGATTGGGATAGAACAAAAAAATCATTTACGGGCGATCAGTCTCGCAACCCAGGCAGGATGTAGCCGAGTTGTACAATGCTCACTTGATCAATCCTCGTCGGTGGCTCAAGTCTGGTACATCATGCAGACCCATTCCAGCCATTGTTGACGTCAGAACTTGTATTATGTAGCAACACGCACACACATTCTGTAACATCAAACTCTTGGTAAATAAAAGTTTGTTTTGTTTAACGACACCACTAGAGTACATTGATTTATTAATAATCGGCTATTGGACGTCAAACATTTGGTAATTTTGACAGTCTTAGAGAGGAAACCCGCTTCATTTTTCATTATTAGCAAGGGATCTTTTATATGCACCATGCCACAAGACATGATAATACATACCACGGCCTTTGATGTACCTACCAGTCGTAGTGCATTGGCTGGAACGAGAAATCGCCTAATCATAAATGAGCCCACCGACAAAGATCGATACCAGACCGACCGCGCATGAAGCGGGCGCTTTACCACTGGGCTGGGCTACGTCCCGCCTCCAATCTAATTAGATTGGTACCGCCTCCTTGGTAAATAAGACACTTTGCTATGCAAATAATCTTCATAGGAGTCTTGTGATCCAATGACGAGAATGTGGCATCCATTAATGGCTTATGCACAATTAGGAAATAACATTTCTTTTTTAATTGATTTATCCTTAGGAAAACCATAACATAGTCACTGTACAGGCCCGTAGGACGGATTTTCAGGTTTCCGTATTAGCATTATAAGACATTTTAAAGTTCCGAAATAAAAACTGCAAAAAAGGGGAGGGGGTGGGGGCTGAGTTCCCCCTAACACCCCAACCCCCCCGGCTCCTACGGGCCTGCTGTATGACAGTCCATTGGGACATAGGCCTATAGGTTCACTGACATGTAGGCTCCACATCCTCGTACAATCTGGCAGTGGGGCACAATATCTAGTAGGGAGGAGGGGGTCACATGTCATAGATTTACTTTTATTTATATATATTGACACAATGAAAGCGTAAAAACAACTTTTCATTGCAAATAACGACAAACTATCAATGCATTGATGGATAATGTAATATGACATTAATGACTGGTATTCATGAGATACATTCACATGGAAGCATGGCCAGTTATCATCAGTAATCGAGTTGCATTCGTAATCGAAAAGTTCAACACCCCCCCCCCCCCCCCCCCCCATATCAAGGCCAGTATCTGGTGTGTCCACCATTGGCCTGTGAGCATGCGTGAAGACGACGGGGAAAGGATTGACACAAACATCTCAAATAAGCCGCAGGAATGTTCCTCCACTCCTCCTGCAACGCCTGTGCAAGCTCAGCAACGTTACGCGGTGGGGGCTGGCGGTGACGTACACGACGTCCTAACTCATCCCACATGTGTTCAAATGGGGCCAGTTCATAACGGTGATACCGGCTTGTTGCAGGAATGCCTGGGTAATTCTTGTAGTATGTGGACGGGCATTGTCTTATTGAAGCAGAAGGGGACCTCCTGGTCTTCGGTGACGGCGCAAAAGTGGCTGGAGAACTGGTCTTAGAATAACGTCAACATAACGCTGGGCTGTAAGAGCATGGTGGACAATGATGAGATCACTCCTGAAATCACAGTTGATTGCGGTGATTGCCCCCCCCCCCCCCCCCATACCATCAGACAACCGCCGCCAAACCGATCACGTTGCCTCACACATCCATCAGCGTACCGTTCATGGAGTCTCCTGTACACACGTGCTCTTCCGTCGGTAAAGGAGACAGAGAAACGGGACTCATGTGAGAAAACAATGCTCCGGTAAAAGGCTGGTGGATGATTACCATTCTGGAGAGCAAACTGTAGTCTCGCAGCACGATGTCGCGGTGTCATGGTGTTGCCGTTGTACGGGCGTCTGCATCTGAGTCCAGCCTTTCTGAGTCGACGGATGACCGTCATCGGATGGATAGGCCTTCCATGACGTCCTATCGTGTTGCTTGCTGTCATCGTCGCAGTTCTGAACCGGTCACGGAGGTGGTGTCGTCGAATCTGCCGATATTGGCGTGGGGTCGTAACGGGACGTTGACCAGGTCGAGGTCGATCACGGACACTCCCGGTCTGTTGATGACGTTCAGCAAGTCGTCCAATAGTTGATGGATGGACTCTGAAGGTCCTAGCAACTTGGCTTTGCGAAGTCCCCTCTTGAACCATGCCCAACGCTCTCTCCCTTTGTTCTTCTCCGAGTCGTGGCATTCTTAATGTGATGAGGAATATGACACCGTTACGTGACTTTTATGTGTCCACATACTGGCATTTCACGTGCATTGCATGCAGCATGATTGAGCATGTAGTGAACGCATTTCACATCATTTTGTGTTTCTGCTATTGTATGTGTAACGAGAACAAAACCAGGATTAAAACCCAGACAAAAGTACCAATCAATGGCTTCCTCTCATAAATTGTTATTTAAGTCCAATAAATATATTTTTCATTAATCACAACAAAATAGTGAAAAATATCTGTTTTGCGTTTTCATTGTGTGTCAGTATATATAGAGTAGAAAAAAATTTGTTTGTTTTTTTGTGGGTTTTTTTTTTTTTACCTATTCTTTATCGAGTTAGGGTGCACATCCCTCGCCCCAGCTCCCTGGTTCCTACGGACCTGCAATACACACTTCAGTGACAAATGAACAGTTTTTGTTTGTTCTAATAAAAAACATGGGATATGTATCGTGTCACGACCTACACGTGTCGAATGTTTAAAGTTACATTCTCTGGTTACCATGGTATAACATCATGTACATCATAACATCATAACGGATATCGTCAAACGTATACGCTTGATTCCGTCGCCCGTGCCGCCATAGCTTGGCAAAGCACAAACGACAGCCTGTTGTTAATTTCAGTTAACACGTCCGTTTGCCGATTTCAAATTGTTGGGTTCGTCTCAGAAAATTAAAAGAGAAATCTTGCGCTGTACGAAGAACGTTCGGTTGAGAATACGGTACTCTTGAGTTAACCGGCCTCGGTGGCGTCGTGGTTAGGCCATCTGTCAACAGGCTGATAGGTACTGGGTTCGGATCCCTGTCGAGGCATGGGATTTTTAATCCAGATACCGACTCCAAACCCTGAGTGAGTGCTCCGCAAGGCTCAATGGGTAGGCGTAAACCACTTGCACCGACCAGTGATCCATAACTGGTTCAACAAAGGCCATGGTTTGTGCTATCCTGCCTGTGGGAAGCGTAAATAAAAGATCCCTTGCTGCTAATCGGAAAGAGTAGCCCATGTAGTGGCGACAGCGGGTTTCCTCTCAAAATCTGTGTGGTCCTTAACCATATGTCTGACGTCATATAACCGTAAACAAAATGTGTTGAGTGCGTCGTTAAATAAAACATTTCTTTCTTTTTTCTAGTCTTTAGTTAAAATCGGTTTGATCTTGACAACGTATTATCGACAGTCGTACCTTCCTATTTCGGAACTGATATTTTATAAAGTGTTAGTAGAACTTTCAAGGTTTAGTTTGTATACTAGTAACACATTAATCATGTTGTCACGGGGATCCTATAATACCCGTAACTGAATGAAACACGATTGTCCAAATATCTCTCCTAACTGTATATCTATTAGATCTCTCTGCAACAGGCAGTTATACCCGCTGGCTCGTCTAGGTATGATCAGAGATAAGATCTTATATAAAGTATATATAATATAGCACGTTTAGTTCACTAGAAAACACAACAAAAACACAATACACTTTGGAATCTGTATTAACCTACGCTGACAAATGTACAGCCGCAGTAGTTAATTAACAACAATAAATAATAACAATCCAGAACTGATCACTTAATTAGTTAAGCTCTAGGTGTCTAGTTTACACAATATGCTAATCACTTCACCGTGACACAACACCCACACGTGTGATAATTGAGAAACGCTTCCAGGAGAACTTAATTAATAAAGGAATTACAACTCTATTCCTAACTGGTTAATTTTTAATTAACCCTTAACTACTCATTCAGTAACCTTGTAATACAGACTTAATACTGGTACCTATCACAATAAAGACAATAACCTACAGTTTACCTAGGTCCTCTAGGATGACTGGCTAAGCTTTATATATTTATTTAGACAGCGAGCCTACAGTTTACTGCGTCAGATGACCGGCAGCACCGTCTAAATAATATTGGTATAATACAGTATTAAAATATTTAAAGTCACATCAATCACATCAAGGTTATACACAGAGCAGAAATAAAATTATTTATCAGTCCGGACGGACAGCGATCCCCTGGAGCCTTCCTTATGTTTCTCCCCGATATCTCTAAAACCCTAGCTATTTATTATAAAACCAAATATCGCGGTACCTCACGTATCATCTGATATTTCCACCTCTCCCAGAGTCGGTATATTTCCTTAGATGACCAGACATTCTGTCGCCAGTTGCCAAAATCACGGTTGTAAAAACCGCACTCGCGGAGGTATTACGTAACTACTGGCCACCTGGGCTTAAGTGCATATGGAACTGCACACGGCCCTCTAAAACAATTAATATCGCCACGGGCGAAAAGAAATTAAGAGCATGTATCGTCACACATGTATACATATATTTTTAAAATAAATTATACTAAAGTAGACAATGAAAGAAGTGTTTTATTTAACGACGCACTCAACACATTTTATTTACGGTTATATGGCGTCAGACATATGGTTAAGGACCACACAGATTTTGAGAGGAAACCCGCTGTCGCCACTACATGGGCTACTCTTCCGATTAGCAGCAAGGGATCTTTTATTTGCGCTTCCCACAGGCAGGATAGCACAAACCATGGCCTTTGTTGAACCAGTTATGGATCACTGGTCGGTGCAAGTGGTTTTATACCTACCCATTGAGCCTTGCGGAGCACTCACTCAGGGTTTGGAGTCGGTATCTGGATTAAAAATCCCATGCCTCAACTGGGATCCGAACCCAGTACCTACCAGCCTGTAGACCGATGGCCTGCCACGACGCCACCGAGGCCGGTTAAAGTAGACAATTAATTCAAATAAATATTATTTCGTTTGGAAAGGGTAAAGTTGGGGGGGGGGGGGGTGTTTAACGACATCAAAGATAAAGCATATTGATTTAATAATCATCCGACCCCATACAACCGTAAATAAAATGTGTTGAGTGCGTCGTTAAATAAAACATATCCTATCCTTTCTTCCATCTGCTGTTGGATGTCTAACATTTGGTAATTTTGACATATAGTCTTAGAGAGGAATCGGGTGCATGTGCAGGGGGAGGGTATTGGAGGTCGAAACCCTTACTTGCCCAAGCTTAAAAAAAATTGAAATGTATTTTTGGGGGGAGCATGGCCCCATATAAACTTTGCTCAACACAGTCTATAACCCCAACCCCGCTGAAATCCCTGCACACGCGCCTTGGAAACCCGCTACATTTTATTTTATTTTATATGTAAGCCTACCATCCCACAGACAGGATATCACATACCATGGTCTTTTTGTATACCCGCCGATGGGGATCGATCCTAGACTGACCGCGCATTTCCAAAAACCCACCTTTTTAGGTCTAAGTAATGAATACAAATAACATATAGATCTAGTCTTGAAAAATGTTACGTAAATCGAACACAATACCCTCTTCCTCTACCTATAGAGCGTTACGTAATTAGCAACACCCCTTACATGTAACGCGTATGCCAACAGCTGGCCACTGTCAAATTTTCAAGGCAAATCCCCCACTGACCGACCCCTAGAAAGGCGTTGTACCATATCTCTATGGATATAAATATGTTTTGGAGATATGAGATGACCCCTCAATCAAAACAATTAAATTTGCCCCACTTTCAAAATAATGGCTTTGTTTTTTTTACCTGGATAAGGCAGCGTAGTGCGGTGCACCAAACGTAATTGGATTTTCTGTTCTATATGCTTAAATAATAAAACTATTCCAGGGAATGTAGTTTTAATGACACCATTGCAAAAATATTTACATCGGCTATTGGGAGTCAAACAAAGGTAAATTTATACCGTTAAACCTGCTCTAGTTGACGCCTGTTTTAATTCATAATTAATTATTTTTATTTTTTTTGCCATCAGAGGGCTCCATCTTGCGTAGTTTCTATAAACTGAACAAATATAATAACATAAATAACTTAATATAGGCATAGTATTATTTACTTTGTGACAGTTTAAAAACATTTATTTAAAATCTAAAATCGCTATCTTCTTGTAAACTAAAACAGTTTTCAACAAAAAGATGCTCTCAAGAAAACACACACATACATATTTTAATAATAATGATGATGATGATAATAATAATAATAATAAATATATATAAAATAAATAATTAGCTAGTGAACACATCATGTAGAACGCATTCAAATGGTGGAGGGATGGTGCATATGAAAATATCTTGCTACTTAGTCTAATGGGAAAATGTAGCGGGTTTCCTCTAAACTTATATATCAGAATTACCAAATGTTTGACATTCAACAGCAGATGATTAATAAATCAATCTGCTCTAAAACAAGAAAGACAGATGCTGGATCTTTGAAATGAATGGAGGAAATTTCTAGAATTTTCGGAAAGAAAGACGCCGCACACCCAAAATGGCTGACAAATTACCTTGGGGGATGAAGGGGGATAGATTAACCCCCGGATCAACCAAAGTAAGTGTAATTTTTATCATTGTTCTATTCTTGTACAACTTAATGATATTGTTCATCAAATAAAGTTGATAACATGCAATTGTTTGATGCATTCTTTCCAGAATTCCTTTTTTTCGCAGCAGTGCTGATCGTAGCATTGCAGTTTGCATTAGCCATGATTAGGCTTAGCAATGAACAGATCAATGAGTGAATGACTTGATTTTATGATTTAATAGGGTAACCGGACACTTTTTGAATATAACAAGAATGATAGTCATTTTGGGAAAGAGCTCGACCCGTACCTCTCCTATACTAACACTATAACTAACCTTAGGCTAACCATTGAAAAGGGGTTACCGGTTGAACTCATGCTATACAATAAGCAAAAAAATCAAATATAATAAAAACAATACTTCGTAAATACAGTAATACTTTACCTATCTCAAGTAACATTATTTTATTATGAAAAACAGTAATAATCTCCCACGAACGTAACATTTTCCTCCAACAAACTAAGCCCTATTGTCCGAACCAAATTGTTAACAACTACAAAAAATTACTCTCCTGCCTTTAATTGCCGTTAGATTTCCTCCAAAGTTTGTCCAAACACAAATCGTAAAAAAAACCCCACTACAAATATACAGATTCCACACACAAGATTGCAACGATGTCGCCGATATTGTCTTTGCTGAGATTGCATAGGGAAAAATACATGCAGTTTTCTGCCGTCTGCCATGTTGCTTGTTTATGGAATACTCTTCAAGAGGGGTGAAAGCCTCCAAAGTATGTGACACAATTAATATGAAATCGATGATCTCTAGTGGTATCTTTAAAATAATAATAATATTTTTTTTTAATAATATGACGTCATCACGTTTGCTTTTATATCATAACATGTTATGATGTTGTTAGATTAAGTCCTATCCTTTCACCCCTCTTGAAGAATATTCCATAAAAAGTCAAAATGGCAGCTGATACAAAATTACATGCTTTTTTCCCTATGCGCTCTCAGCGAAGTCGATATAGGTGACATGGTTATTATCTGGTATGTGGAATGTGTGTCATTGTAATGTTTTTTTCAAGATTTGTGTCTGGACACACTTTGGAGGAAATCTAACAGCAATTAAAGGTAGGAGAGTAATTTATCGTAGTTGTTAACAATTTGGTTCGGACAATAAGTCGTACAGCCTACAGGACGTAACAGGTGTTTCTGCTATATTTTGACAAATGTCATATGTTTTCAATAGTTTCATTGGCTAATCTATTTTTTGTCCTTGTTATGGTAATGTAGTGTAGGTACACTCCATGCAATAATTTACATCAAATTCTTCTTTTGAAAATAAAATCATAAAATGTTTGTAAAAACTTGTAAAACATATTAAGTAATTTTCAGATCAATAAAAAGTGTTCACTGAAAACCAGTGGTTGCAAAACAAGGCGTCGTGCATCGCATGCGACATTTACTACCCTCATTTCCGACGTCTGTTTTCGCCACAGTTGCTCAGACTCCAGTTCATATTTTCTTGGTTCTTGTCTGAATGTATAGCTCGGCTTATATGGGTTAATTTCTTCAGGAAAACTGAGTTTCCCACGAATACGGCGTCCATTACTGCTCATTGCCTTTGTTTTTAAAATATATTTTGTTTTGATTCATGAGCACACTCACTGGTAGACCCAGTGATTTTCCGCGATCGCAGAAAATGGACGGAATTCCCATTGTGAAACAGAATTTACATTTGGAAACGGAATTACGATTTTCCGCGAAGTTAAAAATAAATAAAAAAATACTATTTTACTATTGCCACATGCTGTAAAACTGACGCTTGACCCGTGCGCAGTACTATTGGCAAACGCTAGACTGGATTATGCGCTTCACGGTAAACCAAATGGTCACACTGGGAACCAATCAAATATTTTGCGAACGTTAGCGAAACGTTTGCTGACTGAACTTGGGGCTGGTTTTCTACTTAGTCTGTTGCGCCTGCGCAGATGGAACAGGTTTTTATTTTCCAGGAGTAAGCTTAGCCAGCGGTTTGTCGCTAACACTTGTCTCGGAAGACAAATTTTTACGCTACACATTAAACCGAATGACCATTTTGGGAACCACCAGTCAAAATAGGTTTGCAAACATTTAGCAAAAAAACAGTTGGCTGAACGTTGCGATGATAAAATAAATGTTTACGTTTTGTGAACCCTAAGCCCCATTGAATAAAGCAGTGCACTTAATTGTTGGACAGTCATGCTTTATGTAGTTATTACAATTGTAGCCTTTGCTCCTGATGTGATTTTTCGCAACTAATATGTAGGCTTACTTTGATTTAATGACAAATAGCGACGCATGTTAACACCAGTACATTTTCGGACCCTTTAATTTGTCACAACTTGTGTTAGTTCAAATGTTAATTACATATTGTAGTCTGAAACGGAATTTACAAAAACATGAAGCTGAAAATAGCTCCTTTTTTTAAAAACGGAAAACCACGAGTCATACTTGTTCTATTCTTGGGCCAACAATTTCACCAACTATATGCATTACAAGTGTACTACATTGCACACTTCTGTGGTAACAGAGTCCGGCCCATATCTGGGTTCTAGACTTGAGCAGATACTCCACTTGTAAACTTCGACTAGACATCAGTGATCTTAATAGTCATATAAAAAATTTTCGTTATATCTCAGATGATCCGTCTTGTTCTTGTGGCCATCCAATAGAAGATACAAATCATTTCATTCTCCACTGTCCCCTATACGATGAACAAAGAAACAATTTCATGTCAAACTATTTACATCTAAATTATAAGCAGATTCTGTTGGGAAATTCAGAATTTAGTGAAAAAGAAAATGAAAAAATAATTAAAACTACTTTAAAATACATAACTGCTACTAAACGTTTCTGCTAAAGTTTACACTAATGTTTTGGCTAGAAATTCCCAAAACCAAAGAAAAGTATTTAGTTTTTTATTTACTATACCTACACCTTTCACTCTATCCCCTCTTCTTTTCTTCCTCCTTTAAATCTACTATAGTCTGTGGTATCTAAACATGTATCCGCATGTAAATTGTAGGGAGAGGTCTTAATATAGGCTAAGCCTGTTGACTAATCCCAGTATGTTGTTTTGGCAAATAAATATTGTTTAAACCAGCTATATATTTTCATAAAATCTAACTCCACCAGACCCTAATCTTGTCGGCGAAATGAGCATTTTGTTTGCCGAGAGTCTACTCAAGTCGCCGAGTTATTAGCAGTAGTGAGAAGTCGAAGTCGTCGTAATATTTTTGACCTAATCCTATTTCAAAAACGAAATCATACAACAGACGTCAAGATCCCGACTTGTTTATTGTCATAGATCACATGGCACTTTGTCGCCATATGTCTAAGTGTTTTTTCTTTGGTGTTAGACTGTATTCTTGATGTATAATCTCGAACCTGCCTATTAACGGGAAATGGTTTCTGTGCACGCGCATTGTAATGACCGATTGATTTGATGAATTAATGTTTTACCTTGATCAATTTATTATTAAAATCAACCAACAAATGTTAATACTCATGCCAGTTTTGCTGTGAAGAGATTAAATAAATTTTTAATGAAACCAGAGGTTCTAGAATACGGTGGCCCGATGCCCGAGGTCAGTGCTTTTTGGATTCGGGCCAGTAAAAGTTGTTGTGTGCCATCCCTATGGCAAGTCGTCAAAACATTTCTTTTTTTCAATCTACAATGCTACGATTGTACGAAAACAAAATAAACATTTACAAGTTACTTCTTACATTTTGCTGTCACATGCAATATATCGGCAACAAATAGTTGGCCACCAGTAATCTTTGACCCATCCATGACATCAATATACCTATCGATGTAACTATATTCAAGTGTAAACATTGAAAAAACAAAAGTTCATTGTATCGCTGCCATTTTCTTTTTTGCAACGGAACCCAAAGATTTGTTACTCTAATACTAATATTAGTACAGTGCAAGCATAATATGCCAAACTGTAACCAGTCTTTTATTAGTTTAAAGGTTGCAAGCTATTATTTACATTTGCAAAAATTTAAAATTTAAAATTATTTATTTAATTTATAAAATGACATAAATTTTAATAAATAAATAAATAAATAAAAATAATTAAATACACAATATCATGGAATATATACATTTAATTTAAGTATCTACATTCAAAAAATACTAATTCGGTGTGGGGGGGTTGTACAGGGGGAGAAGTTCCCATTCATAAGTAAATCAATATATACTCATAAGATTAATTATGTCACATAATTAGGAGGCTTCCACCCCTCTTGAAGAATATTCCATAAAAAAACCAAAGTGCCAGATGGTGAAAAATTGCATGTCTTTTGTCCTAGGAGAAAGTGGATATTGGTGATATGGTTTCAGTATTATAACCGGCCTCGGTGGCGTCGTGGTTAGGCCATCGGTCTACAGACTGGTAGGTACTGGGTTCGGATCCCAGTCGAGGCATGGTATTTTTAATCCAGACACCGTCTCCAAACCCTGAGTGAGTGCTCCGCAAGGCTCAATAGGTAGGTGTAAACCACTTGCACTGACCAGTGATCCATAACTGGTTCAACAAAGGCCATGGTTTGTGCTATCCTGCCTGCGGGAAGCGCAAATAAAAGATCCCTTGCTGCTAATTGGAAAGAGTAGCCCATGTAGTGGCGACAGCGGGTTTCCTCTCAAAATCTGTGTGGTCCTTGAACCATATGTCTGACGCCATATAACCGTAAATAAAATGTGTTGAGTGTGTTGTTAAATAAAAAAATTCTTTCTTTCAGTCTAATAGGTGGAATCCATGTCAATGTATTAATTTTTTTTTCATGATTTATGTTTGGACAAAACTTGGAGAAAATCTAATGGTAATTAAAGGTACTTATGTAGGAGAGTAATTTATCGTAGTTGTCATCAATTTGGTTCGGACTTAGGTCACATTGTACAACTATTTTGATGTAAACAGAAGGGACAATGGAATCCAGTTCCCGTAATATTCCTGTAAACAAAAATTATGATAATCTAATTAGATTCCTGACATAACATCATTGTCATCAAAATTTAAAAAACAAAAAAAACAACAGTGAAAGAAACATTGAGAAAAAAAATATCGTTCTGGGCACACACAAAAAAATTTTCCCACAGATTTACAGGGTTCTATATTTTTATTAAAAAAGACATAGTTGCAACCAGTTTTATGTATATTGACTTGGAATTTTTCTGATTAAATGCGGAACAGGGCGAAATGTTACGAAATGTACCAATACATATATTCACTTCGCCTATTTTTATCAAACTTCTCTCCTTTTTTGGGGGAAGGAAGAAGTCATTTCTCCTACTTTTTCAATTCTAGATTAGGGCCTGCATACGATAGAGCATTAAATCGGGATCATTTTGTTTTCAGCGATATTTTTAGTCAATTGAAACTTCATTACCACTACTGTTTAATGTTTAAAAATTGTGTAGCGATGTCTGAAACTTGCGTAGTGAATCGCGACACGATACTGAACAAAATGTTCCCTGTTACATTACATAATTGTGGAGCAGCCACATACATGTAATTCCCATTTAAAAACATATTTATTTCCTTTGCTCCTGCTAGAAAGAATATTGTTTCATCATCGTCATTTGTATGTTTTTGTCTTTTCCAGGCAATATCAGAAAGTAAACTAAAGATGTTTGAGATTGGAAATATGAATTTGAAGAAAACACTCACAAAGAAAGAACAAGAAGAATTACGCAAAAAGGTTAGCATTGATGCTGTGTAAAACTATATGGATTCATTACTTTGTTTTATTAGCAACGTTACTATGGAATAGAATGGTGATGGTAGGTGATACTATGTCATATGGATTTTATCATGGATGGCATTTTTAATACCTTGTTTGGGGTGGGGGGGACTAGCTCAGTCGGTAGAGTGCTCGCCTGATGTGCTTTCATAATAGGATTGAACCACCTCAGTCGACCCATTCTCTGATTTGTTTTTTGTCCCGTCCCAACCAATGACCCACATCTGTTATATCAAATGCTGTGGTATGTGATGCCCTGTCTATGAAAGAAATTGCATATAAAAGATCCCTTGCTGCTAATGTAGCAGGTTCCTCTAAGATTGTGGTAAAAAAAAAAAAAAACCATACATACGTTTGACATCCAGTAGCCAATGATTAATGAATCAATGTGTTTTAGTGGTGTCGTTAAACAGAAAAACTTTTAACTTCAGGCATCAAAATAAGAAGTTCAGTATTGTCATTTGGGTTACTAAGACGTTACTGTGCATGTTAATAAAAATGGGTTAAGCAAACTATACTTACGCGAACGAGGCTCGAGCGAAACTATAACTGTATGTGATGTCGTTATTAAGTACACATTATTTTCTTTTGTTCCTAGCGAGATGAAGAAGCGACGGCTCAAGTGTACCGGGAATTTGTTGCCTCGTTTGAGGACTCCCACAAACACGCGGGCGGCAAGACGTGGGTGAAGGGAGGAACAGTGAATGCTGACAAAGGTGAGTACAGCAGTGCTAGCTCTGGGTGAGCAAAATATCTCGGCAAATTATCTTTAAAAAAATGCAAAACCTTGTTATTTTCCTACACATTTTTTTCGTCAAATAGTTTTTTTATTTTTTTTATTTTTCTTAAAATTGGCAAGTGACAAAGCTAGCCCTGGTACAGTCAAACCTTGTCTAACAGACACATGAGAGCGAGACAGCCCAGTGGTAAAACACTTGCGTGATGCACTGATGGTCTGGGATCGATCCCCGTCAGTGGGACCACTGGGCTATTTCTCGTTCCAGTTGGTGTAACAAAACCCATGGTATGTACTATCCCAGGGTGCGAAATAAGCGATATCTATTCGCAAACTGTGACACAAATATCATGGTTTGCTAGTCAAATATGTTTCTGTGTTGCAGACAATTGCGATGTAATTTTTAATTGTAATTAAAAATATATATTATTATGAAAATGTGTATGTCATTCAAGCATGGACTAAAGTCAATCCCCGGGTCTATAGTGTAGAATGCAATCAAATTGTAAATTTTTTGAAAGAGGCACGCTAGGTTTTCGCTTCCTATTTATTGCACAAGTTTATTTTGCTCAAGAATAATATACCACCAGACCATGTAACATTCGAATAGTATGTTCATGCGCAAACGAAACAAGTGCAATAAATAGTGAAAAAGACTGTGACGAATCCTTTATGTATTAAGATAAATTAACTGATGGTGAGGTTATGTTTATTTTAGTAACATGGTTATGTGTTGTATGTATCTGTAGGTGATGCAGGGCAGAACGTAGCCCAGTGGTACAGTGCATGCTCGCTGTGCGGTCGGTCTGGGATCGATCCCCATCGGTAGACCCATTGGGCTATTTCTAGTTCCATCCAGAGCACCACAACTGGTATATCAAAGGCCGTGGTAATGTACTACCCTGTCTGTGGGACTGTGCATATAAAAGATCCCTTGCTGCTAATCAAAAAGAGTAGCCCATGAAGTGGCGACAGCGGGTTACCTCTCTCATTATCTGTGTGGTCCTTAACCATATGTTTGATGCCATATAACCGTAAATACAATGTGTTGAGTGCATTGTTAAAAAAAAACATTTCCTTCCAGTAGGTGATGCAAAGCAGGAGAAGGGTAAGCTGTATCGACCGACATCGAAGCTGGCCGAACTCGCATCAACATTCCAGTCGAACAAGGAGCCGCGCAGTCAGGATGAAGACAGCCCAAGTCACAGATTGGCTGCTGCGGTTTGTAGTGTCCTATATTTCTCGTTCCAGTCAGTGCACCATGACTGGTATTTCAAAGGCCATGGTATATCAAATCCGTGATATGTGCTATCCTGTTTGAGGGATGGTGCATATAAAAGATCCTTTGCTACTAATGGAAAAATGTAGCAGGTTTCTTCTATAAGACTACATGTAAAAAAAATAGCAAATGTTTAACATCCAATAGCTGATAACTAATAAATCAATATGCTATAATGGTGTCATTGTAACTGTTAAGTAACTTAGTTGAAGGGTCTTTTCCATCCTGTTACAAAAATGTTTTTTGTAAATAATTTCATTATGGTTTGACGTAAGAAGAAAAGTAAAAATAGTTTGAAAATAACAAAAATATACCATTTTTGTGTGCAATTTAGAAAACAATCGGATCAGAAATAATTTGTAGTAAATTCTATAGTATGGGGGAAAAAAGGAGTTCCTTGTGGGAAGGACTATAGGTTTCTTGTCAGTTTGTCACACAGTGTTTCCAACATTGTAACTGTTAAGTAATTTAGAAGAGAGGAGCTACAGTAGAAATGTCACAGACGTTGCCATTTAAAGGGAGCTGTCACTCTCATTCCCCATCACTCACCCACCCCCCATGATGTTAGTGTTACTTGCATATTGATTATTAATGACTGTATGTTTCAGAAATCGGCCAAAAAGAAGATGGATGAGAAGAAGAAGAGTAATCTTGAATTATTCAAAGAAGAGCTCAAACAGTGAGTAGTCTTGTCTATCTGTCTTATATCTGTGTCATGAATTATTCACGGAAGCTCTGAAACATCGAGTAACTTGTTAATTTCTCAGTGACTTGGCAGTGTCATTGAGACATCTTGGTTCATAGTATCCAAATTTTAAGTTATAAATTGTAATCTTCAGCGGGGGGGGGGGGGGGGGGGGGGGGTGTGGGTCCCGTCAGTTTTAATTACAAGTAAACTGACTCACGGTTATTGGATTTATATTTGATATTGTTATTAAGATATTTTGTTAACTTTCAGAATTCAGGAGGAGAGACAAGAGCGACACAAGCTGAAGAGAGCTTTCCGCAGCATTTCTCAGCAGAATCCGACAGTTAACGTTCCAGACATCCCCGACGTTGACCCCATGGATGTTGGTCCACCCTCTCTTAAAGGTCCAGGTAACTAGCTTTTCTTTTCAGACAAAATCGGATGTCCAAGGTTGGCGTGATTTATCATATTGTCAATATTGTATATTCATTTGTCAATCTGATTTTGGTTTTTTAGTCCCCGACCAGTCCGACTGAAGGGGACTATAGGTTTCGTTTCCATTTGTCTGTCCTTCCATCTGTCCCACATATAGTTTTGCAATATTTTTACAATGCCTCAAGATTTTAAGCTGACATTTTGTGTATGACTTTATCATGTTCTGTTACAGATCAAATTCAACTTTCATTGTGATTTACCCATTTTTATGGACCTTGAGCTTAGACTGGGTTTTTTCTCTCATAATACCTCAAGATATTGAGCTGAATTTTTTTTGTGTAGCTTTATCATGTATTGTTACAGATCAACTTTGACTTTCATGACGATTTACCCATTTTTCAATGAGTTATGGCCCTTGAACTTAGGATATACAAATGTTTGTTGGGTCCGGCAGGGGACATGTATTGCTTTAGCAGTACTCTAAAAATGCTTGTTTTTAAATATTTACGTCGGTGAACTTGCCTTGAATTTCAAAAATCCGATAGTCTATTTTTATTATTGTGCTGTTACAAAGATATTCAATAAAGTATCATAGTTGTCAAACGTCAGTATTTAAATCCCAAATTGATGGAAACTAAACACAAAAGTAAGGTTTGTTGGTGTTGCATCTTTCCACAAAATTGTAAAATAATTTATTTTTATGGAATAAAATGAAAATAGTTGATTTACCAGGAAAGGAAAACAAAATTAATCAATTATTTTGTTGTTTTGTTTCTGTTAATTAAAGTTAAAAAAAGTTTGAAGGAATTAATTTTACATGTGGCACTAAACCATACATAGTCTTCAGTATGTATCCATCAAAGTATGTAGTGGTCAAAAAACCTTAATTTAGCATTTCTTTATCTAGTTAATCACATGCAAATTTAATGTTGTACTGTATGTATTGCTTTCAGGAGATCGTGGTGCACCCGGATCATGGGGAGACCCTGGCGATGAGAACACAACAAACATATACGTAGGAAACATCAACCCTAAGGTAGGAATCGCCTTTCCCAAGTGGGGAAAATAGCTATGCTGAATACTAAATACGAAACATCAACCCTAAGGTAGGAATCGCCCTTCCCGAGTGGGGAAAAAACCTATGCTGAATACTAAATATGAAACATCAACCGTACGGTAGGAATCGCTCTTCCTGAGTGGGGGAAAAAATCTATACTGAATACTAAATATGAAACATAAACCGTACGGTAGGAATCGCTCTTCCTGAGTGGGGGAAAAAAGCTATACTGAATACTAAATATGAAATATCAACCGTACGGTAGGAATCGCTCTTCCCGAGTGGGGGGAAAAAGCTATACTGAATACTAAATATGAAATATCAACCGTACGGTAGGAATCGCTCTTCCCGAGTGGGGGAAAAAAGCTATACTGAATACTAAATATGAAACATCAACCCTAAGGTAGGAATCGCTCTTCCTGAGTGGAGGAAAAAAGCTATGCTGAATACTAAATATGAAACATCAACCCTACGGTAGGAATCGCTCTTCCCGAGTGGGGGAAAAAAGCTATACTGAATACTAAATATGAAACATCAACCGTACGGTAGGAATCGCTCTTCCCGAGTGGGGGAAAAAAGCTATACTGAATACTAAATATGAAACATCAACCCTACGGTAGGAATCGCTCTTCCTGAGTGGGGGAAAAAAGCTATACTGAATACTAAATATGAAACATCAACCCTAAGGTAGGAATCGCCCTTCCTGAGTGGGGGAAAAAAGCTATACTGAATACTAAATATAAAACATCAACCGTACGGTAGGAATCGCCCTTCCTGAGTGGGGGAAAAAAGCTATACTGAATACTAAATATAAAACATCAACCGTACGGTAGGAATCGCTCTTCCCGAGTGGGGAAAGCTATACTGAATACTAAATATGAAACATCAACCGTACGGTAGGAATCGCTCTTCCCGAGTGGGGAAAGCTATATTGAATACTAAATATAAAACATCAACCGTACGGTAGGAATCGCTCTTCCCGAGTGGGGAAAGCTATACTGAATACTAAATATGAAACATCAACCCTAAGGTAGGAATCACCCTTCCTGAGTGGGGGAAAAAAGCTATACTGAATACTAAATATGAAACATCAACCCTACGGTAGGAATCGCTCTTCCTGAGTGGGGAAAGCTATACTGAATACTAAATATGAAACATCAACCCTAAGGTAGGAATCGCTCTTCCCGAGTGGGGAAAGCTATACTGAATACTAAATATGAAACATCAACCCTAAGGTAGGAATCACACTTCCCAAGTGGGGAAAAAACCTATGCTGAATACTAAATATGAAACATCAACCCTACGGTAGGAATCGCTCTTCCTGAGTGGGGGAAAAAAGCTATACTGAATACTAAATATGAAACATCAACCCTACGGTAGGAATCGCTCTTCCTGAGTGGGGAAAGCTATACTGAATACTAAATATGAAACATCAACCCTAAGGTAGGAATCGCTCTTCCCGAGTGGGGAAAGCTATACTGAATACTAAATATGAAACATCAACCCTAAGGTAGGAATCACCCTTCCCAAGTGGGGAAAAAACCTATGCTGAATACTAAATATGAAACATCAACCGTACGGTAGGAATCGCTCTTCCTGAGTGGGGGAAAAAAGCTATACTGAATACTAAATATGAAACATCAACCCTACGGTAGGAATCGCCCTTCCCGAGTGGGGGAAAAACCTATGCTGAATACTAAATATGAAACATAAACCCTACGGTTGGAATCGCTCTTCCTGAGTGGGGGAAAAAAGCTATACTGAATACTAAATATGAAACATCAACCCTACGGTAGAAATCGCTCTTCCTGGGTGGGGGAAAAAAGCTATACTGAATACTAAATATGAAACATCAACCCTACGGTAGGAATCGCTCTTCCTGAGTGGGGGAAAAAAAGCTATACTGAATACTAAATATGAAACATAAACCGTACAGTAGGAATCGCTCTTCCTGAGTGGGGGAAAAAAGCTATACTGAATACTAAATGTGAAACATCAACCCTACGGTAGGAATCGCCCTTCCCGAGTGGGGAAAGCTATGCTAAATACTAAATATGAAACATCAACCCTACGGTAGGAATCGCTCTTCCTGAGTGGGGGAAAAAAGCTATACTGAATATTAAATATGAAACATCAACCCTACGGTAGGAATTGCTCTTCCTGAGTGGGGGAAAAAAGCTATACTGAATACTAAATATGAAACATCAACCCTACGGTAGGAATCGCTCTTCCTGAGTGGGGGAAAAAAGCTATACTGAATATTAAATATGAAACATCAACCCTATGGTAGAAATCGCTCTTCCTGAGTGGGGGAAAAAAGCTATACTGAATACTAAATATGAAACATCAACCCTACGGTAGGAATCGCTCTTCCTGAGTGGGGGAAAAAAGCTATACTGAATACTAAATATGAAACATCAACCCTACGGTAGGAATCGCTCTTCCTGAGTGGGGGAAAAAAGCTATACTGAATACTAAATATGAAACATCAACCCTACGGTAGGAATCGCTCTTCCCGAGTGGGGGAAAAAGCTATACTGAATACTAAATATGAAACATCAACCCTACGGTAGAAATCGCTCTTCCTTAGTGGGGAACATTTGAGGCACTACACTACCATTTGGCGTGTCATTACTTGTAGCAGCTTAACCTTTAGACTACTGGATTAATTTTTAACAAAAACCACGAGTGGGTACAAGTTTATAATTTTTACTCACATATATTCACTTAAATGTTTTATAAATACATGAAATAAAGTTCATATTTGAATCGGTAAGTATTATTTTCGTGTCTTTTTTTGTAATTTTTATTATTTTAGATCGGCTAATGGTGATTAAAATTAGGCAAAAAATCGAAAAAGTTGCGTTTACTTAAGGGCATTTGTGGCCAGCTGTCCAGTATTTATGTCCATTATTCCCGATAACAGTGGTTTTCTGACCAGAATTTTTTTTTAAACCCGAACTAAGATTCATATTGCAATATTTGGTAATTTTCGTTGTTGGTAAAACGATCAAATTTATTATCAAATTAGCTGTCACAATCGGCTATCGATCCCTGAAAATGACCGCGACGTGCCACCATTGTTGTCAAGCGAAAATACTTGCCGAAAAAATCAAAACAAAAGCCACCATTTTGAAAAAAAATCTTTTTTCTTTAATTATATTTCCGTTTCCGGTGAGTGTCATGTGCAAAACGGCGGGAAATATGAATTGGGGGAATGCACTGTATACAGTGTACAGTATATCGACTGACGTGACGTCGGGCGAGATATCTCGCCTGCAGTAGTCAGAAGGTTAATATAGTCCGGTTTACGAAATAGTTCCTCATAAAAAAAAAAATATATATAAAATTCTGATATGCTTTCTGAAATCTTTCTTTGATGATTACACATAGGTTGACCTCTGTAGAATTTAAATAACACATTGGTTTGAAGTTACATGTTATATGTAGTACGAACTGATAACAACTGCAAGTGGTATATTGCCACTTATATAACAGCAACACAAGGTGGTACTCTGGCATGAGGGTGGCTAACTGAACAATTTTGTGGTCTACCTATTTTCATAGTTTTGTTATGGTACTTGTCAGTTGAGAGCACTCCCTAAAATTAGTAGTCACATGACCCTCTCGACAGTGTTGTATTTTTCACAAAATATATTCTAACATAGAAATTTTATTGAACTGCATGGAGTAATTAATGGTGGCGTGGAACCTTGATTGTGGCAAACACTTTTTATAATTGCCGTAGGTAACAAATTCTTACGTTCAAGCCCTGGACTAAATACAATAAGTGCTCGCCTGATGTACGATCAATCTAGGATCGATCCCCATCAGTGGATCCTTTGGGCTATTTCTCATTCCAGCCAGTGCACCATGACTTGTATATCAAAGGCAGCAGTATGTGCTCTCTTGTCTGTGGGATGGTGTATATAAAAGATCTCTTGCTTCTAATGGAAAAATGTAGCAAACTATATGTCAAAATTACTAAATGTTTGACATCCAATAGCCGATGATTGTCAAATCAGTGTGCTCTAGTGGTGTCGTTGAACAAAACAATCTTTTTCTCTATAGTCAGACCTTGCTGTTTAGTATACAAGAATACTGTAATAACCAATAAACAGGGACGGGGTTTAGCTCAGTCAGTTGAGTGCTCGCCTGAGGTGTTTGCGTTGCAGGTTCGAACCACCTTGGTGGATCTATTAAACTGATTGGGTTTTAAAAACAATAAAGATGGATTATTGTGGTGTTATTCCTCAGATGACAGAACAACAGCTGTGTGAAGTGTTTGGAAAGGACGGACCACTTGCCAGCGTTAAGATCATGTGGCCACGCACAGATGAAGAGCGATCAAGGGGACGTAACTGTGGTTTTGTCGCCTTCATGAACCGAAAAGATGGAGAACGTGCCATGTCGTCACTGAAAGGTGAACAGTGAGATTGAAATTAGCTGAATTTGATTACCTGATTGAATTGCTGCAAAAACAAAACAAACTTTTAATATTGATCAACTAAGCATCAAATTTAGCTCTTAACAATAACCATTAGTCAAATAATTTAAATTTACTCAAGGTTTAATTTTTGTCATGTAGACAGACTACTGAGTTTATTGCTTTGGTGATTATGTAAAACATTTAGTGATAGCTGAGGATGTGTTTTTGCTAGACATGTATGATGGAGACTATTAGATTCATTAACTTCAACATCTTTGCAATTATTTGTTTTCATATAATAATGACTTGAAATCTAGGCCCATATTTATAAAGGTGTTGAAAATGTAAAACATGTTTAAATTTAGTAAAATAATGTTCTACAAAAACTCATTGGTTATAAAACTAGTGAACATTGATCTGGATTGAGACTGAATAATTTTAAGCAAAACTTGGAGATATTTTTAAAGTAACAGACCCTAGTTTTTAAACACCATGGGGTATTTGTCATTACTTTTGCTAAAATGTGTTTTACATAATATACCTTAACAAATATGGGCCCCAGATTCAAATTTGTGTTTGTTTATTTTTAAGAAGTAGAAATAAAAAATAATAAAAATTGAGCTCATTGTTGTAAAAAAAATTGTTTTAAGTAAGAAGCTTGTTTTATTTATATCTTTATCCTTTTCCCTTAAAAAAAAATTAATGGAAAAATTCTTGTCTATTTATTAACTTAAATTATTGCATGTTAAACCAGTTAATAATGTACACTATTTGCTAACCATCACGTTGTATGCATTCTGAACATTTGAATACAGGGAGAGATGTGATGGGCTTTGAAATGAAGTTAGGTTGGGGGAAGGCGGTGCCTATCCCGCCCCACCCTGTTTATATTCCACCCGCCTTGCTGGAGGTGACCCAGCCACCCCCTCCGTCAGGTCTGCCCTTCAATGCTCAGCAGCAGAGGAGAAGTCGCCATCATGACAAGGCTCGTATTGAGAAGCTGTACGACAGTCCGAGGTCAAGTGTCAACGGAGGACGCGAGGAGCAGGCAGACTTGGAAAAGGTACCAGTGCTGTTTTTACTCATTTAAATGTTTTAAGTCATTTTTCAATTTAATTTTTTTTTTTTTTTTTTTTTTTTTTTTCTGCACATGTTCTTGTATGTCTCAAGTCCTTTTTTTTGGTAAATATTAACAGTGTTAAAGTGACACAATCAGAGTTGAGGTCAGCTGTTTTGATTAATATTAACATTATTAAAGTGACACAATCAGAGTTGAGGTCGGCTGTTTTGATAAATATTAACAGTGTTAAAGTAACAGAGTCAGAGTTGAGGTCGGCTGTTTTGATTAATATTAACAGTGTTAAAGTGACACAATCAGAGTTGAGGTCGGCTGTTTTGAGCATGTTTGGAATTATTATTGAATGCTCGGTTTTATGATTGTTGAAATGATCATCTGAAGCCATTGAGTATATCTCGGCTAAACTATATTGTTTGTGTCTATAGTGTCGGGATTTAACTCAAGTCATTGTGTGAGTGCTTGCTTGAGGTGATTGCGTCGCAGGATGGAACCACCTCGGTGGATGTATTCAACTGATTGGGTTTTTTCTCATTCCAGCCAGTGCATCACAACTGGTCAAAGGCTGTGGTATGTGCTTTCCTGTCTGTGGGATGGTGCATATAAAAGATGCCTTGCTTTTTTAGGAAAAATGTAACGAGTTTCCTCTGATGACTACAGTTAAAAATTGATTAGCAACTACTATTTACTGTTTTTGGAAATGTGTGTCAATTTCTGAAACTTGCATTTAACAACTCACAGGGTGGTACTGAACAAAATATTTCATGGTTTCTGCCAGAGGGTAAAACGGCTATGGTGCCATACCCAAAACATTTGCAGATTTTGTTTTTAAAGTTAACCTTTTGATAAGATTAATTATTGTTATCATTACTGTATGGGTTTCGTAACCCTATCCCTAAATTTAACCCATTTTCTTTTTCTGGGGGAGGCCCCCATACCCCATATTGACTGTAGTTACATTCAATTACATAGCGCCATACCCAAAAATGTCTTTCTGGCAGAAACACTGATGCAGTACAAACAAAATCAGGTGTAAACAAGTCCCATATATATCATTTTCTTTTGCCTGTACGAGTCAAACACATAATCTCATATATTACAACTGTGATATTGTTACTTTAACCACTGAGCATGTTTTCATCAACAAATAAAACTTTTGAAATTTAAACTTATATCTGGAAGATTTCTCAGGAATTAATTCATTTATGATGTTTTATTTGATATATGTGGTATTCAGACATACAAGAACATAATACTAAATATAGCTTTCATTTGCAGTGTATGATTTTTGAGAATTTAAAGTGCTGGTGCACAGATAGTCTATCCATTTCTGTTTACAGAGTTAAAAGATTAGAAATAATGTACAAGTGTTGCAGTTGTAGGTATTGGCATTAACTTTACAAAAGAAGAAGTAATTTTGACAACCTTGCAATCATATATATATATATATTTTAAAAAATCGTGCACTGCATTTGGCTGAGAAAATCCTTCATATCTTGCTTATAAAAAATTTAATCTTTAAGTGGTAAGTACTTAAAGCATTAGTTTTTGACATTTATACCAAATTCCCCCTTTCTATTTTCAATATATTATTTTTGCAGATCTGTTCGAAAATAAAACAAACAAAAAATAAGTTTACTGATAATTTTCTCTTTACACCTCCATCCTCTTTCTCTCTCTTTCATTCCCTTTAGTTTATTTTTCTCTTTTTGCTACAATTGTTATTATGTTAGTACAGGAAAATATGTTGAAGGTGCGGGGTGGGGTGGGGTGAGACCTAATTAAAAAATAAAGGTTCTAACTATACTGATAATATTTGTTATGTAGTCATCTTTCAAAATAGGAATTCTGTAATCCAATAATGTAAATAAATTCATTATATCTTGTAAGGCATCAAATAATCATAGGTTAAAACTTGCTGATGTGTTTTGAAACAAACATTCCTTTCTTTTTTTTTCTATTTAAAATCAAACTGCTATTAATTAAATTTCACACCTTATGAAATATCCTGATTAATATTACCCTTTGATGTTGCAGATGCTTAAAATATTTGACATTTCAAGCATTTCTTAATTTAGTACCCTAAAATTTATCAACTGCCTTTTGTAATTGATGTACATTTAAAATCTTGTCCTAAAATGTGTCATTAAGTAAACCACTTCCTTCATGTGTTGTCCTAAAAGTGCGGTAGTACTGTACATGGGTAGTTACAAATTACAAGACTTATCTGAAATTTTATCATGGCAGTCAAACTGTGCCTGTATTAAACAGTAAAACCGGCCTTGGTGGCGTCGTGGCAGGCCATCGGTCTACATGCTGGTAGGTACTGGGTTCAGATCCCAGTCGAGGCATGGGATTTTTAATCCAGATACCGACTCCAAACCCTGAGTGAGTGCTCCGCAAGGCTCAATGGGTAGGTGTAAACCACTTGCACCGACCAGTGACCCATAACTGGTTCAACAAAGGCCATGGTTTGTGCTATCCTGCCTGTGGGAAGTGCAAATAAAAGATCCCTTGCTGCCTGTCGTAAAAAGAGTAGCCTATGTGGCAACAGCGGGTTTCCTCTAAAAACAGTGTCAGAATGACCATATGTTTGACGTCCAATAGCCGATGATAAGATACAAAAATCAATGTGCTCTAGTGGCGTCGTTAAATAAAACAAACTTTACTTTTAAACAGTAAAATTAGGACCAAGGATGTGGGGTGGCAACATGTAATATATCCAATTCAAATTTAATGGTGGGCTACAAGTCCTAAAATGCTTCTGATTAAATCCTTTTTTCTGTAGTTACTGTTTGGAAATATTTCCTGCTTTACACATTTTGTTCTGCATTACATATCTAAACAATATTAAGGTTATTTTTTATTTTAATTTTAAAAATACATTTAGGTTATTTGCATTTTTCAATTAAAAATATCAATGTATTAAGATATTGTAGCTTTGAATTAACAATTTAAATATGTTTATGAAATTTATTGGATTTGTTTTAAAAAGATTAATTAATTGTAGTTTTTTTGTTTGTTTTTTAAACTGAACAATATATTTAAATTATTTGCAATTCTTATTTTAAAATGATATTTCTATATATGAAATTATATTTTTTTTTACAATTTTTATCATTATGTATAAATAAAATTTTGTGATTGCTCTATATGATTTTATATAACTTGACTGAGCCTCGTTAAACTTAATGTTGTTTTCAACTGCCGTTTCTCCAGACCTTAGCCAGTGCTGTTGTCAAAGTGGTTATCCCCACGGAAAGGTATACTTCTACAGTTTTTACTCTTCTTTCTATCACAGAGTTCTCCCAACACCATACAGGCAGTAGCTCACTTTATAATACACCTTATTACAAAAAATATTTTATTGACCATTCATTTGATACAAAATCTTGCATGTTTAGTACGTATTTACCTGAATGACGTCATATCCCTAGCCAGGAATGATGTCGTGTCCCTAGCCAGGAATGACGTTGTGTCCCTAGCCAGGAATGATGTCATGTCCCTAGCCAGGATACTCGGCTATACGTCTTTTCCATAAAATTCAACTAATTTTTAAAACATAGTAAGTTTTGTTATTTAATGAAACTTTTGTTAATGGTAATATAGAAATGTGGTATGTAATAAATACAGAACCACATACTAGTTGTTTTGTCATGTTATTTATTGCACACGTTTATAGTGCGCAATATATATATATATATACAACTCGACCCCTACGCGGTCTCGTGGTATAATATTCTTGTGCACTATAAACTCATGCAATAAATAACGTGGCAAAACAGCTGGTATGTGGTTCTGTTTGTGTATTATACTGGCTGCTAATTTCGCAGGTTTCCATGCTATAGCGAACTCAATATTAGGAATCGGAATCGTAAAATTATGAGATGAAATTCCAAAGTATCTGAATTACATCATTTTTATTTTTCTGGCAGAATCCTAAAAAATGCCCAAAATTCAGTATCTGTTATATATACAATACAGAGGTTAAAAATTGATGTTCTGTCTATTTGAGGTATTGAAAATTTTCCACCGTTACTGAAAGAAAAACTAATTAATTATATTTTTACACATATTCATGGTTTGACAATAAATTGACGATGATCACTTTGTTTACATAACATCTGTAAGGAATTCCCCAGTTACGTTGTGCTATTTATAGTAGCGTTGTATCCGGAAGGTAGTACCGGCTGCAGAGTTGAATACGGAAAGTTGTATTCAATTCTTGTATTCAGAGCTGTATTTACATAGTAAGATTTAATGGGTATGTAATAAAGTATGTTATTCCCTAGTTTAAGATCATGTCATATACATGGTAGTTGATAGTCATTGCATAATGCCGTGCGTTTACTAGTTTAATAGGTTTACTTCAAAATACATTAGGGGAGCAGGAGTTAGTACAGTCAGTTGAGCCCTCGCATCCCAGGATCGAACCACCTCAGTGAATTTGTTCAACTGATTGTTTTTTTTCTCATTCCAACCAGTGCACCACAACTGGTCAAATTCTGTGGTATGTGTTTTCCTGTCTGTGAAAAAGTGCATATAACAGATCCCTTGCTGCATTAGGAAAATGTAACAGGTTTCCTCTGTTGACTACAAGTCAGAATTAACAAATGTTTGACATCCAATAGCCGATGATTAATTAATCAATGTGCTCTAATGGTGTCGTTAAACAAAACAAACTTCTTAAAAATACATTATGTTTGATACATGTCACTTGAAACTTTTAGAACACCTGTTTCAAAATATGTATATTAAAAAAAATGGTTGTAGAATTATTGGGAAGTTAGTTCATAACAAACGAATATTCAAAGATAATATAATATGAAATGTTATGGTTTTGGGGGCATTTTTACTATTTCAACCATTTTTCATCTCTTTAAAATTATTAAAAATTATTTAAAAGAAAGAATTGGCTTTGATATGTTAAATATTTTGGATAGCGGATTGTTATGAAGTTCAGTAGGATAGTTTTAGTTCAGTAGGTTAGTTATGTGTACTGCCTTATGGTGTGTGGCTGAACTCGTGTATTGGTAAAATAACATTTGATAAGATACGGTTAATCAGAGTAACGTATCCTGAGACTTGGGGAGAGGTCGGATTGGAACAACACAACATCTTGATGTGGATCTGCCGAGATACGTTTTTAATAATAAAACATTAAATATCTTTTGTATACCTTGGTTTGTACAAGCCAGGAAAAATAAGAAAGTTTAGAAGAAAAAAAAATTGTGGAGATTTTCTTGGGTGTTTTTTTTTTTTTTTTTTTTAAGATAGTAATAAAGTTATATGTTCTTTATTTAATAAAGGTCATGTGAATTATTCTAAACTCGTTTTATATTTTGAATTTGTTTCATTCTTTTATCAGAAGTGAAATCTTTTTTTAATTTGTTTTAATCATGAAATTTCATAACTCTTATAGCTGTTATTTTTCCTGGCTTATTTACATTTTAAATTTTTTTATGTTTGTGTTATATACAGTATAAATGTATGAAAACAGTAAATATTTTTGTAAATAATTATTTAGATATTAAATATATTTGATTGTTATTTGTAATAGAATTTTGTTGGCAGTGTTTCAAAAAATATTGTTGAATATTTGTGGTATAATATTTCATTAAATTGTTGACTGAATATAGAGGTTTATATGTATATATTGTATATTTTTAGTACCTTTTAACCAAAAGAAATTATTTTGTTGTGTTTATGACTATTGTTTTAAGCTGTAGTACATAATAAATGTGAATTTTTGTTGTTAATGATCTTTGAAGAAACCTTCATATCATTACTTAATGTAAATAACCATGGAAACATTGTATATTAGAAGATCTATGCAGATTTCTTTTGGAACTTGTGGACATTTTCAAAAGATTTTTTTTTGGCATCATGTCATATAAAGTCATTCCAGCCAGTGCACCACAAAGGCTATGGTATGTGCTATCCTGTCTATGGGATGGTGCATATAAAAGATCCCTTGCTACTAATGGAAAAATTTAGCGGGTTACCTCTCTATGACTGTCAAAATGACCGTATGTTTAACATCCAATAGCTGATGATTAATAAATCAGTGTGCTCTAGTGGTGTCGTTAAACAAAACAAACTTCTTTTTTTAATAAAGTTTTGTGTTCATAAAACGATGGACTGCCATAGAGATTGACAAACAGTTATTCCATCTGTAATAACTGTTTAATAAAAATCAGAATGTTCACTTTTAATCAAATCTCAATTTAAAGATTCTTTTTTCGAAAAAAAAAAAAAAAGCTAAAAACTAATTGTGGTCTGTTTGACAAAATGCATGTACCTACTTGTCATTCATTAGTGTGTTACAGTTAGGTCATTGTGACCTACACTTGTCACATTTCTTTAAAACAATATATTTTATCACAATTATACAAGACCAGTATCAACCAAGGCTGGAATATTTATCACTCAATTTAAATAGATGGAACCGATTGCGTAAAAGATTTGTAAAATGGATCTTAATTCAGTTTAATGATACAATGTCTGAACATTTAACTGTCATAATTGTGTCTTTGTGTGTGTGTGTGTGTGTGTGTGTGTGTAATGTATTGTAAAACAGTTGAAATATGTTCCTAATTGCTATGTACTATGATTGAAGTATCTAGGATTCTTTTTTAACAAAATACTTTTCATTAACTGTACATTTTTGTTGATCCAGGCATGAGATTTATTGTATTTCTAGCCATTCTGATCTGTCCTAGGAGCGGGATATAGCCCAGTGGTAAAATGCTTGCCTGATGCTTGGTCGGTCTAGGATCGATCCCCATCAGTGGGTCCATTGGCCTATTTCTCATTCCAGCCAGTGCACCGCGATCGGTATATCGAAGGCCAAGGTATGTGCTATCATGTCTGAGATGGTGCATACAAAATATCCCTACTAATGGACAAATGTAGCAGGTTTCCTCTCTAAGACTATTTCACAATTACTGAATGTTTGACATCCAATAGCCGAGGATTTATAAATCAATGTGCTCTAGTGGTGTTGTTAAACAAAACAACCTTCATCTTATCTGTCCTAGTAAATTCTTCAACTGCCCATGTATGTAAAACGGATAAAATGTCAGAAGCGGAAACTATGGCTCTTATGACGTTTTGGGCCAGGAATGTTTTTTTCTCTTCCTATGGCGCTCGCATAGTATAGATCTCATCATATACATTGCTTTCATGACCGTACCAACTTTAAATTGTTTCTGACACTCCTGTAAATACAGATATAATGTATAGATAAATTGAACTTGACTTTTTGATTATCAGTGAACATGAATAACATACAGAGTTATAACAATACTCACAACAGTGTGTTAAGTGGTTTACATAATTTTTAAATACATGTACTTGTGTGGATATCAAAAAGTAAATGGTTTTTAGAGAAAAGAACAGATGAGGTAATAAACAGAAGTTCATAACAAATGAAAAATATTAATTTTATAATAACTTGTAAATCATTTATTATCCCCAATATATCTCATGCTTGGTCAAATGTTATGATGTTATTGACACAAATGTTTGGTTTGTATTTTTGTTATAGTTGTATATTGTTTTTAATACCTGGGTTTTTTTTTATCACTATTAAACATCCAGCCAGTGCACCACAACTAGTACATCAAAGGCCGTGGTATGTGCTAACCTGTCTGTGGGATGGTGCATATAAAAAATCCCTTGCTGCTAATTGAAAAGAGTAGCCCATGAAGTGGCGACAACGGGTTTCCTCTCTCAATATCTGTGTGGTCCTTAACCATATGTCAGATGCCATATAACCATAAATAAAATGTGTTGAGTGCATCATTAAATATAGCATTTCCTTCCTTCCACTATAAAACAGGCCAGTTACGATCTTATTTTAACAATGCGGGATCTAGGTCAGTGGGTAGAGTGCTCACCTGAGGTGTTTCGGTTGCAGGATCGAACCCCCTAAGTGGACCAATTCTCCAATTGGTTCTTGTTTTTTTCCATCCTAACCAGTGCCCCACAACTGGTATATCAAAGGTCATGGTATGTGCTGTCCTCTGGGGAAAAGGCATATAAAAGATCCCTTGCTATTAATGGAAATATGTAGCTTGTTTTCTCTCTGAGACTATGTGAAAAGTACCTAATGTTTGACATTCAATAGCCAATGATTGGTAAATCAATGTGCTTTTTAATGGTGTCGTTAAACAAAACAAACTACATTTTTGTTTATTTGCAGTAATTGCTCCCTTTAAGAAATGAACCATGGGTGGATAGTTGACTTTCTTGTTGAGTTGTATACTGTACAGTATAATTACTGACTTATGAAACCAACACTTTGTTGATGGTTGACTTTGTTGTTATGTTGTAAGCAACATTCTCATTATTCCTCATTGTTATGTTTATATGTAATCCACTGGTGATGTACAATTGTCGGTTCTTTTCATGTCATGCCCAGGTTTTCTAAGATCAAATAATTAATATGTATAAATGTAGACAATGTTTGCACTTAAAAGCAATCTAGTTGGTGTCAAATATATTCAACTGTTATGGGGATTTTTTTTTACTTGTCTGTAACACATCACTGAGAACTTCTTGTTTAAATTTCCATTTTGCCAAATCCATTGTGTTTCTGGTAATCCTGCTGGGTGTGCTAGGTAAAAAAAAAAAAAAAAAATTATTTGAAACAGAAAATGAGCTAGTTTCATTAACTTTAATATTAGTTATAATAATTTCCATGGAAATCCAATAGTATTTACTGCCAAGTCTATGATAATATTTTCAATACACTATTTACTGGTAAGTTCTTAGTCATATATTTGAAAATACTGTTTTATAGTGTTAAGTTCTTAACATATTTTTAGTAAAAAAAAATCACCAGAATATATATCTCACAATCAATGATAAGCGTGGAGATTTTGAATTGTAAAAATACAATTGGATTCTATGTTGAAATTGAAGTTAAGTGGTAACTTTTCAGTATAATTGTATGTCAAGAATGATCACATTTTGTTTGCTGTTTCATTATAAAGCATTTTTTAAAATCCCTTACCGGTCTTTGCTCCAGCCAGTGCACCAAGATTGGTACATCAAAGGCGTGGTATGTGCTATCATGTCTATGGGATGGTGCATATAAAAGATCCTTTGCAGCTAATCGAAAAGAGGAGCCCATGAATTGGCGACAGCGGGTTTCTTCCTTCAATATCTGTGTGGTCTTTAACCATATGTCTGACACCATATAACCATAAATAAAATGTGTTGAGTGCATCATTAAATAAACCCATTTCCTTTCCTTATCAAGTACTGTTACATATCAAGTTTGACATTTATGGCAATTTATCCATTTTTGACAGAGTTATGGCCTTGAACATATGATAATTTGTTTTCCAGACATTTGTTTTGGAATGCCTTCAGATATCAAGTTTGAATTTGATGACAATATACCAATTTTTGGCAGAGTTATGGCCCTTGAACTTAGGAGATACAAACAAAAAAATTGTTTCCGATATTCTGGGAATGCTTGAGGTTTTTTTTTAACCCTAATGCTGGCCCTAGTGTCAATGATTTATTGTCTCGTCTTAGTAATAATGTTTCAACTGTTTACTTCTACATACCTCTGCTCATTGTTGGAATATGTGATGACGCACAAAGCTCATCAGAACATATTTTGCTAGAAATTATAAGTAACCTACCAGTATTTTGATTTACATTAGAAGAAGAGAAAGGAATGTACAAGTTTATCATTATGTAACACTTGGTAAAGATCCTTAGTTTTTATGAAAATTAAAAAAAATTGTGGTGCATGTTGATATGAAAAGGATTGACAATTAAAAGTGACAAACTTGTTTTCCTGTCAGTAATGTTGAATGATAAAAAAAAAAATTGAAATGTATTTGAGGCACTGCCAATGCAAAATGTACTAGCCATTCAAATATCTTTCTGTAATTTTGTTTGACAGTATATCCAACTGGACATTTTAAAATTTATCTTTTAGCTTCCATTCCTACATTCTTCAGATAATTAGGCATTTGGATTTACTTGAAGCAATTTTTTTTTCTTCTCATTATACATATTTTGCTGGATCTAAACATATTGTCTGTTTTTAAAATGTTATTACATGTCATTGTTAAACAGCATTGTACAGAGGAGGGTTAAAATAAACTCCAGTTAACAGCTATTACCAAAAAAATAAGAGCTTTTTGTAATAATTTTTACATTAGCTTAAAGAATTAAACATCAATTACAATAGTTAAAAAATAAATATAATAATTATATTTGTACTGCTATCTGTAAATGTTGAGAATTTAAATTTTCTGTTTGTCAAGTTTTTTTTCTTTTTTCTAGCAGTTGTATTTTCAAAAGTTTTCATACGGGTCAGTGTGAGTTTTTAAAAGTTAATTTTCACAATGTACCAGTGGGGTTTTTTGTGGGGGAGTGAGGGTGGTTCGGTTGACAAAAGTCTTTGGATGTACTGTTAACAAGAATTAGGCACAATTTTTCATGTTTTTGAATTATGGGAGTTGCCTCCCTTGCCGTGTGGTTGGACCGTTAGATTATTTGTTCCAGAAACATGTTGGCGTTGATACATCGAATGGTTGAGTTTGTGGTTCGCGAGGGCCCCATGTTTGAAGCAATGATAATGAATAAGGAATTAAATAACCCAATGTTCAGGTGAGTACAATCTTTGTGTTTTAAAATTAGGAAAAATTTTTAAAAACGAGTTACATCAGTAAATATGTTTTAACAGATCAAATATATGTCCAAGAAAATTAGTCCATTTTTATCGCTCCTTCAATTTTTCTAAGTTTTCACTTTTGCGCATCAAATTAAACAAATGAATAACAGTAGGTTAAGTCTTGACAGGACCATATTTGTTTATCAAGAATAATAACGTAACTTAAAGCATTTGAAAAAAAGTGGCTATTTGTAATAGAACTAAAATAGTTTTTTTTATTATGAGTTGAATTCTGTTTGCAATTGCTGTCATATTTTGTAAGAAATTAACAGACGCCCCAAAAAACCCCACCCAAAAACAAAAAAAAAAAAAAAAAAAACAAACAACTCCTCCTACTAACTAACGAACAAAGAAACACGTACCTAATTAAACTTTCAGTTAATGTTTATTTAATGATCGTACATGTTTTTGTCATTGAACAGCAGTTAATAACATTTTGTTTTACCCTAATATCCATTGCATTGTATCGAAATTAACAGTCATAACTGTAAGTCCGTTTCCTGGTAACATATCTTATATCGAAATTAACAGTCTGTCATAACTGTAAGTCCGTTTCTTAGGTAACATATTTTATCCTGCAACCACCATTTCTATTGACAAATAAAGCAAAGTCATATCCTGCTACTAGCAGGATATGACTTTTGACGTCACTCATGTGATGTCACACGCATAGCTATATTACAAAATTGCGAATTGTACAATGTGGCTGAATTAACAGAAATAATAGCTTTTCCCCTTAATTTTTATGGTCTGCAGGATAAAGACAATAACTAGTTAATGAAATCAGATATCTGCTTTATCCTGTTCAGGCTGAACGAGAAATTCCTCTTGGCAGAGCCTTGCAGAATTTCTCATTCTTACCTTCACAGGATAAAGCAGATATCCGACATCATTAGCTAGTTATTCTCTATCTATTAGTAGAATTACCAAATAATCTGTTTGAGAACCTAACAATGCACTTAGCAACCAACAGCTTTTGCGTGAATTACAAACTTAGTAACCGGTGTTCAAACTAAAGATCATTCTTGTAAAAAAAAAAAAAAATATATGCCCAGAATTTGACATGTAATTTTCAAACTTGGTATATGTCTGTTACATACTAGCGTCTGTTTAACTTTCTGCGTGCATGGGTCATGGTCATGTTGTGTTTTAAGCTGTTTGTTTTACCTTGGTGTGTCTGGTTATAGATTCCTGTTCGACAACCAGTCTGCATCACACACATATTACCGGTGGAAGCTCTTCTCCATACTACAGGTAACATATCATTTACTTTTAAAGTCTATGTTCACTGTGTTTATACAAGTAAGGCAGGATCTTTCTCATTGTGTAAAGCACTTGCTTGCATCATACAGTCGAACCACCTATAGTCCGTCCCACAGGACATCAAAGGCCATGGTATGTGCTATCCTGTCTGGGATGGTGCATATAAAAGATCCCTTATGCTGCTAATCGAAAAGAGTAGCCCATGAAGTGGCGACAGCGGGTTTCCTCTCAATATCTGTGTGGTCCTTAACCATATGTCTGACGCCATATAACCATAAATAAAATGTGTTGAGTGTGTCGTTAAATAAAGCATTTCCTTCCGTCCGTCCCACAGGGAACGCCTTTTTTCATACTATGAAATTAGCTACAAGTTATTTACTTCTGAGTCGATTGTTTTTTAAATTACACAAAAAAATAGTTTTTTTTTTGTTATTTCCAAAACACTTTTACTTTTCTTCTTATATCAAACTAAACTGAAATTATTTACAAAAAACATTTTTATAGAATGATGGGACAGACTTTAAGTGAATCCATTCTCGGACGGGTTTTTGCCCCCTTTCTCAACCTTTCTCAACCAGTGCCCAACGACTTTTATATTAAAGGGTGTATACTACCAAATCAAATTCCATAGATGACAATAGTAACATACGTGGCTAAAACCAATCGACATAAATGCCACAGATATAAATACTACCAACCCTATATGTCAATTGGGGGGTCAAGCTGCTCATTTCTGAGTTTCTATGACTACCCTAGCTCCACACAAAATTTGAGTACTTTTTTTTACAGGTACCCCATACATGTTTCAAGCACAAGGTTACTTGACACAGTGGTACTAGATGAAATAAAATTGCATAAATTTTTCGCTCTGATATATATATATTTTTTTTTACAACCAACACACTCACATTTATCACCAGTCGCAGGACTTATGGTGTTCACTTCTCTATCAAAAGTTGGGTGCACCGCGAACTTTGACCCAGCCGGAAGTTATTTGGTTTAGTGCTACGTAAAGGCCATGGTATGTACTGTCCTTGGGAAGGTGCATACAAAAGATCCCTTGCTGGCATTGAAAAAATGTAGCATGTTTCCTGTAAACATTTTTCAAAAATTACCAAATATTTTACATCCAATAGCTGATGATTAATAAATCAATGTGCTCTAGTGGTATTGCTAAACAAAACAAGTTTTTATTTTTCACAAGTAATTTATAAAACATGTATAAAATTATTAACAGCTCTTTAAGTTTAGAAAATTGCCAAACATATGATGCCTTAATCATGAGTAAAACAGTGATGCTATATTAAAAATAAAATCACTTGCATAATTTAGCAAAGCCTGAAATCTGCCATAATCCACATATTGCCGAAATGGTACATAATTATTATTTCTGTTGTTATCTGTGTATGTATAGGGTGACTCCCCATACAAATGGAGAATGGAGGAGTTTCAGATGTTCAAGGGAGGGTCTATATGGCGACCCCCACCCCTCAATCCTTACACTCAAGGCATGCCCGAAGAGCTGGTTGATAGATCGACACATTTTCCACTAGTGGACTCCATGAAAAAAGGCCAGCTCACTGACAGGTAAAATAATGTCTAATATTCAGAGAACAAGTTCAGTTGTAGACCGTGAAAAGAGATTTAAAATAAACAAGGTCAACTCACAGACAGGTAAAAACATTGGCCGAGGTCAATATTAATTTCTTTGGTCCATAAAACCTGATATTGCCCTCAATTATGGTTAATAATTGATAAATATTCAGAGAACACATTTTTCAATATTTGACTTCATGAAAAAAGGCCAGCTTACCACATAATATTCAGAAACCGTAAAACATATGGTACATTGAGGATTAATTTTGTAATATTCGACTCGTCAAGATTTTGAAAGCAATATGCTCCATGGATTTACTGTATAATTATGTAACTGTACTTTGCAAACATTTTGTATTATTGTTGTTATTATTATTATTATCATTATCATTATCATTATCATTGTTATTATTCTGTACATGCAGTCAGCGTGACCGCTTGGAAGACATGCTGCGTGAACTGACGCCCGAGAGACCGAAGATCGGAGATGTGATGGTGTGGTGTCTGGACCACGCGGAATCCGCTGAGGAGGTCGTAGAGTGCATTGCCGAGTCCCTGTCCATCCTACAGACCCCTCTACCAAAGAAGGTGACAGTCTGTCCCCTTACTTATAATATAATATAATATGCATTGTGGAGTGCCTGTTTATCCTACAGACCCCTCTACCAAAGAAGGTGACAGTCTGTCCCTTTATCTATAATATAATATGCATTGTGGAGTCCCTGTCCATCTTGCCGACCCCTCTACCAAAGAAGGTTACAGTCCGTACCCCTTATCTATAATATAATATAATATGCATTGTGGAGTGCCTGTCTATCCTACAGACCCCTCTACCAAAGAAGGTTACAGTCTGTCCCCCTTATCTATAATATAATATAATATGCATTGTGGAGTGCCTGTCCATCCTACAGACCCCTCTACCAAAGAAGGTAACAGTCTGTCCCCTTAATCTATAATATAATAAAATATAGTATGCATTGTGGAGTGCCCGTCTACTAATACAATATATAGGGAATAACTGGTTACTGTCTTAAGATATCGGCTTTATCCTGCGAAGCTATTATTACATTACTGCATTAAAAAACCCTTGGTGTGTTCAGAACAGACAAAATACCTGTTGTGCCAAAATTAGTGGCATCTAAAATCTATATAATATAATATATATAATATATAATATAATATAATATAATATAATATAATATAATATATAGAGGTTATTACCAGTGTTTTTCGGTATTGTCAATATATTAGGAATAAAAATTTTGTATTATGCGAGCATAATACATTATTTTTATTCCTAATATATGATATTGACGATACCGAAATACATGAGGGTAATAATCTCTTTATCATATAAGCTCAAGCTTAATACAACGTGTTTTTGTAAACTGTACACGCAGCTTTAATTCCAGTCAGCCATTACTAGATATTCAAATGACGTAAGAATATGTGGTGCAGTGTATTTTTTAATGGAAATGACGTCAAACTCGAATAATGTCATTTTGGATGTCCTTACATCAAAATAAAGTTATGCCTACGTTTTTTCTTTTCTGAACGCTGGACAGCTTTCAGTGTCAAACTGCCATTGAAATGTTTTTATTTGATGACTGTGAATGCATACATCAATCATGGAGTGTCACTCAAGTACGTTTGCTTAAATGTCAATAAACCTAGTGCCGAGACCTCGACTAATTTACATCTAATTTGCAAAGTTTCTTAAAGTATGTGATCTGAAAAATATCACATACTTTGATTACACTGATAAAATAAAATAAAATATAATATAATATAATATAATATAATATAATATAATATAATATAATAAATAACGTATGCAAGGCCATGTTAACAGTTTCCCATTGTTCTGACAACTTCTCCATTTTTGATCTGCACTGCCGACTGCCATCTTTGTACTTACCCGATGCCACATATATCTCTCTGCGAACAAGTTTCAGTCGACTAGTGTACACACATTGTGCTAAATATTGCATACAAAGATGACTTCCATTACAAAAACCTCCATCTTTGTGATCGCATGATTTATATTAACACAGAAATGGCAATATACATGGCAGCCGAACCCATAGCACGGGTTACATCTAAAGTCTGAACCACATTTTAACAACTACAGTAAATTACATTCCTACCTTTAATTACTGTCGGGGCAGGACGTAACTCAGTGGTACAGCTCTCGCTTGATGCACAGTCTGTCTGGGATCGATTCCTAATTATCAGTGGGCCAGTTGGGCAATTTCTCGTTCCAGCCAGTACACCACAACTGGTATATCAAAGACCGTGGTATGTGCTATCCTGTCTGTGGAATGGTGCATATAAAAGATCCCTTGCTGCTAATCGAAAAGAATAGTCCATGAAGTTGTGACAGGGTGTTTCCTCTCTCAATATCTGTGTGGTCCTTAACCATATGTCCGATGCCATATAACTGTAAATAAAATGTGTTGAGTGCGTCGTTAAATCAAACACTTCCTTCCTTTAATTACTGTTAAATTTACCCCACATTTTGTCCAGACACAAATCGTAATAAAAACATTACATTGACACAGATTCCACAGACTAAAATGTAGCCATGTCGCCTGTATCGACTTTGCAGAGATCTCCTAGGACAAAAAAGATGACATGTTTTGCCATATGCCATTTTGCTTTTTTATGGAATACTCTTCAAAGTCTGCAAAGTATGTGTTAACTAATTAATATGACGTCATGATTGCCTATACCAGGCCCCAAGTTCAGTTTGCAAATGTTTTGCTAACGTTCATGAACTATTTGAATGGTTCCCCACATGACTGTTTGCTTTACTGTGAAGCACATAAACTAATCTAGTGGACATTTTTCTGCTCAATGTGGCCCACAATATACGTCATAACGTTGTTAGATTACATTACATCCTTCCACCTAGAGTATTCCACAAAATGGCAGCGTACATGTGTTTTGCCAATATAAACGACATGGTTGACATCTAGTATGTTGAATCTATGTCATTGCAATGGCGTTTTCACAATTTCTGTCTGGACAAAATGTTGTGGAAATCTAAAGTTAATTAAAATGAAGGAATGTTTAATGACGCCCCAGCACAAAATTACACATCGGCTTTGGGTGTCACAAAGGGAGGAGAGTAATTTATCGCAGTTGTTAACAGTGTGTTTCAGACTTTGGCAGTTTATGGTTTGATCAGGGTGAGATGTAGCTCAGTGGTAGTGTTTACCTGGGGTGCAGTATGTCATGGGATCAATCGCCCTTGCTGGACTCTGGGGGTTTTCCCCATCCTAACGAACGTCCCAAGGAATGTCCACTAAAGGACTTCGTTTGTGCTGTTTATGATAAAATGCCTTTTTAAAAATTACTTGCTGTTTTTGTTTTTGTTTACTTTTTTATTATTCACAGATTCCCTGTTACACTTAACCTACCTCTGTCCAGGGGAAAACAAGCAGTTGGTCAACATGACCCAGGAGTTATTTTTGACTTATGTGATTTTTAAAATGATTTTTGCAACATACATTCACACACACACACAGTCATACCCATTCATAATACATCCAATACTCCTTGCTATTTTTTAGTAAAGTAACTGATATGTCTTTTTCTTTCTCTCTCCACACTCTTTCACACTCTTTTTTTCCCTCTCCCTCTGTCTGTCTCTCTCTATCCCTTCCTCCCCCCCCCCCCCCACCTCTCTCACTCACTTACTCACATATGTATACATACAAGGTAAGTTTTCTCTGTTTCCCTCACTGACCCACCCCCTCTCTCTCTCCCTCTCTCTCTGTGTCTCTGTCTGTCTGTCTGTCTCTCTGTCTCTCTCTCTCTCTCTCTCTCTCTCTCTCTCTCTCTCTCTCTCTCTCTCTCTCTCTCACTCTCACTCACATATCTATACATACACTCAACAAATCTCAGGGGAGTATTGGGGAGCCAGAGTAATAGCTCCCCTTAAATTGACTGATTTTTACACTATAATATGTATTCAGATAACTCAATTATTTCATTGTTAAAATATATTACACAGATTGTAAAGTTGTTTTATTTTTGTATTATGTTCTGTTTTCAGATTGCCCGATTATTTCTTGTGTCTGACATCCTCTTCAACAGCAGTGCTAAAGTTGCCAATGCTTCATACTACAGAAAGTTGTAAGTAAACACTATTATTACCCTTGTGGTTAAAAAGTATCATGCAGGGCTTCTAGATTATGGTAGCCCCACTCCTATGGCTAGTGATATTCAGTGTTGGGCTAGTAAATAACTACTATTGCCATGCCAGACAGGGCTTCTAGATTATGGTAGCCCCACTCCTATGGCTAGTAATATTCAATGTTGGGCTAGTAAATAACTACTATTGCCATGCCAGACAGGGCTTCTAGATTATGGTAGCCCCACTCCTATGGCTAGTGATATTCAGTGTTGGGCTAGTAAATAACTACTATTGCCATGCCAGACAGGGCTTCTAGATTATGGTAGCCCCACTCCTATGGCTAGTAATATTCAATGTTGGGCTAGTATATAACTACTATTGCCATGCCAGACAGGGCTTCTAGATTATGGTAGCCCCACTCCTATGGCTAGTGATATTCAATGTTGGGCTAGTAAATAACTACTATTGCCATGCCCGACAGGGCTTCTAGATTGTGGTAGCCCCACTCCTTTGGCTAGTAATATTCAATGTTGGGCTGGTAAATAACTACTATTGCCATGCCAGACAGGGCTTCTAGATTGTGGTAGCCCCACTCCCATGGCTAGTGATATTCAATGTTGGGCTGGTAAATAACTACTATTGCCATGCCAGACAGGGCTTCTAGATTGTGGTAGCCCCACTCCCATGGCTAGTGATATTCAATGTTGGGCTGGTAAATAACTACTATTGCCATGCCAGACAGGGCTTCTAGATTGTGGTAGCCCCACTCCCATGGCTAGTGATATTCAATGTTGGGCTGGTAAATAACTACTATTGCCATGCCAGACAGGGCTTCTAGATTATGGTAGTCCCACTCCCATGGCTAGTGATATTCAATGTTGGGCTGGTAAATAACTACTATTGCCATGCCCGACAGGGCTTCTAGATTATGGTAGCCCCACTCCCATGGCTAGTGATATTCAATGTTGGGCTGGTAAATAACTACTATTGCCATGCCAGACAGGGCTTCTAGATTGTGGTAGCCCCACTCCCATGGCTAGTGATATTCAATGTTGGGCTAGTAAATAACTACTATTGCCATGCCAGACAGGGCTTCTAGATTGTGGTAGCCCCACTCCCATGGCTAGTGATATTCAATGTTGGGCTAGTAAATAACTACTATTGCCATGCCAGACAGGGCTTCTAGATTGTGGTAGCCCCACTCCCATGGCTAGTGATATTCAATGTTGGGCTAGTAAATAACTACTATTGCCATGCCCGACGGGGCTTCTAGATTGTGGTAGCCCCACTCCCATGGCTAGTAATATTCAATGTTGGGCTAGTAAATAACTACTATTGCCATGCCAGACAGGGCTTCTAGATTGTGGTAGCCCCACTCCCATGGCTAGTAATATTCAGTGTTGGGCTAGTAAATAACTACTATTGCCATGCCAGACAGGGCTTCTAGATTGTGGTAGCCCCACTCCCATGGCTAGTAATATTCAATGTTGGGCTAGTAAATAACTACTATTGCCATGCCAGACAGGGCTTCTAGATTGTGGTAGCCCCACTCTCATGGCTAGTAATATTCAGTGTTGGGCTAGTAAATAACTACTATTGCCATGCCAGACAGGGCTTCTAGATTGTGGTAGCCCCACTCCCATGGCTAGTAATATTCAGTGTTGGGCTAGTAAATAACTACTATTGCCATGCCAGACAGGGCTTCTAGATTGTGGTAGCCCCACTCCCATGGCTAGTAATATTCGGTGTTGGGCTAGTAAATAACTACTATTGCCATGCCCGACAGGGCTTCTAGATTGTGGTAGCCCCACTCCCATGGCTAGTAATATTCAATGTTGGGCTAGTAAATAACTACTATTGACATGCCAGACAGGGCTTCTAGATTATGGTAGCCCCACTCCCATGGCTAGTGATATTCAATGTTGGGCTAGTAAATAACTACTATTGCCATGCCCGACGGGGCTTCTAGATTGTGGTAGCCCCACTCCCATGGCTAGTAATATTCAATGTTGGGCTAGTAAATAACTACTATTGCCATGCCAGACAGGGCTTCTAGATTGTGGTAGCCCCACTCTCATGGCTAGTAATATTCAGTGTTGGGCTAGTAAATAACTACTATTGCCATGCCAGACAGGGCTTCTAGATTGTGGTAGCCCCACTCCCATGGCTAGTAATATTCGGTGTTGGGCTAGTAAATAACTACTATTGCCATGCCAGACAGGGCTTCTAGATTGTGGTAGCCCCACTCCCATGGCTAGTAATATTCAGTGTTGGGCTAGTAAATAACTACTATTGCCATGCCAGACAGGGCTTCTAGATTGTGGTAGCCCCACTCCCATGGCTAGTAATATTCAATGTTGGGCTAGTAAATAACTACTATTGACATGCCAGACAGGGCTTCTAGATTATGGTAGCCCCACTCCCATGGCTAGTGATATTCAATGTTGGGCTAGTAAATAACTACTATTGCCATGCCAGACAGGGCTTCTAGATTGTGGTAGCCCCACTCCCATGGCTAGTAATATTCAATGTTGGGCTAGTAAATAACAAAACAGATCATAAGTGTCCCTACTAGGTGGTTATGCGTTTGAAGTCTTTTAAAACTGGACACTTTATTTCAAATACTTTGACAAATTTAAAATAGCAGTTCTCTTACTATAATCTTTCTAATAATTAAAAAATTTTATCCTTTAATTTCCAAGATTTTAGGGTACATAATTTGACTCTGGCAGAAACCCTGTCGTATGAACTAATTTTCAATTGTCACAAGCTTTAGCAAGTGACAATGGAAATTATTTCATTAATGACCTAAACATGACATGAAATGGAAGCTTGTTTGTTATCTTATAAATATGTTCATTAAACTGATAGCTAGGGTTTGAGGATGTATTACTCAAGTTCGTTTTTGTTCCCACAGTTACCCTAGCAGAATCTAAGGAATACATATTTTATGAATGAGTTGGTTTAATAAAATAGCTGACAAGTATATTTTGACATATAATGGATGTAACCTTTGTTGATGTTTTTTTTTCTTCTTTTTTCAGTTTCCAAGTTCACCTTCCCACTGTGTTCAAAGACATTCATGAAACATATGAAGCTATTGATGGTCGGTTGAAAGCAGAACAGTTTAAGGTGCGTGTCATTTCAAATATATATATATATACACACACACACACACACACACACACACACACACACACACTGACATCTGTACAAATTGTTGTAAATGAGACATTTTGTTGTACATGAAGCAATAATGCATGTCAAAGGTATAAACCCCTTAAACCAGACACCCACAATGACTGGGTTTTTTTCCCCTCTCCCCATATCGCTCAATCGTGTTTTTTATTTTTTATTTTTTTCTTGGCTGAAATTTCGTTTAATAAATTTGATTGTGACGTTTGTTATCGAATAATATCAACAACGCAGTCAGTATATAATAATAATCCACTTGAACTAGGTCTGCAAACGGCTGTAACATGTTATCTCTACATCGTCACAGTTACAGCATGTATTGTTTACTTTTCCCTTTCAAGTTTCTGGCACAGGAAATGAGTCCAATGACATGCGTGTTTTGATTGGTTGGACACGTCACGTGGTAGTTAATCTTGCACATATGTTTTAGGCTAAGAACTTGGAAATCACCAATCGCGACAACAGGTTAATATCAATCAAGTAAACCCCAGTCATGCTTTGAATTTTAGTGTTTGTTTTATTTTATTTTCTAATTTAACACTTCGCTTACATGTGGTTATCGGCAATCAGGAAAACAATTTACTTTAATGGTAACCGCACATGCAGTGACTCAGCTTGGCCTATTACGTTTGGATAATGCGTCACAGCTGCCGATACAAGATAATTTCTATAGACATTACCTGTCCTCAAACAAGTGCACCTCCCCCCCACGCAAGTGGTCTGGTCCGAACATCCCAACAGCCAATGGGATGGCCTAAATTCTTCTACTGCATACTGCTCTCTAGTTCCGGTCACATGACTGTAACTTCCTTCTTTTTCTCTTCGCTAAAGGGTCTGGACGTCCTTTTGCTTGGCTCTGTTTGGAGTCAACTTTTATAAGACCTTTGGTTTTGTATTAGTGTTTGGGTGAAATGTTTTTCACCTTCGTTTTCATTAGCTTTCGTATGTTCTTTTCGCGTATTTCACTTGACTTCCAAGCGTTTAATTACATGAAATGTTGTTTATATTGCCGGTTGTCGTGTCGGACGCCATTTGCAAAATGGCGTCTGTGTTGACTGGCTTTGTGTTTGGGTGAAATGTTTTTCACCTTAATTTTCGTTAGCTTTCGTTAGCTTTCATATGTCTTTCGCGTATTTCGCTTGACTTGCCAAGTGTTAATTACATGAAATGTTGTTATATCGCCGGTTGTCGTGTCGGACGCCATTTGCAAAATGGCGTCTTTATTTACCGGCTTTGTATTTGTGTTATGGTTGGTTTTTCTTTCTTTTCACAGATTGAAAAATTACTATTATCATATCTGATAATGTTCAGGCGACTAGTTCGAGCGTGTTACGCTGCAAGAAGTTAGCCGGCGGCGACCCAGGTTGTCGTGTTCGTGTGGCCTCACTTCTAGATGCGACCTTTGTGCGGGCTTGTCTGATGTCGAGTTCGCGGCTTACCTGAAGGTGGTGTCAGCGAGGACCAAGAAGGTGGAATCTTCGAGGACCAAAAAGGTGGAATCTTCGCCTTCGATTGCTGACTCCGTGGCGGAAGAGTTACGTTCAATTCTACCGACCATGCTGGAAGAAACAATGGCGTCAATGGCGACCTTACCTAAATCGGCGAGTTCGGGGTCAGGTCCGGTTCCAGTCCCCTCTTCAGGGGGTGCGGCTTCTTCAGCTCCACCGTTACTTAAGACTTCGGATGACAGGCCTGCGGTCTCTACGCAGCCCTCTAAGAAGCCGGCTCATTCAGATAGACGCTCCACGGATTCCAAGGCTCACCGATCTTCGGCGGGGAAGTCCCCTTCGGCGCATCGGAGCCGGGACCGTAGCCGTTCCACATGACCTGTATGGCTCCCTACGGGTTCCATAGATCGTCAGCGCCAACCTTCAGTTGATGTGGCTTCCAAGGCCTCCGAGGGCTAGACGGGACCATCCACGGTCCGGTTTAACCAGCGGCTTCCATTACGGTACATCGATTGGCCTGTGCTCGAGTTCTACGAGACTTTGGTGATGAAGCGCCTGCGGCATCTGTCATTGAAGAGCCCGACTCTACGGACCATATGACTATGAGGGATTGCTTGGCGGCTGTCTACGACATGTTGCCGTCCTTGCCACATCCAACGACGATGTGGTCATCCGTTCCTTGGTATCCACACGGGACCGCCCACGGTCCGGTTCTCCGGTATCTCCATCGGGCCATGACCAGAGCGACTGGCCTGTTCACGGGTGCTACGTGACTTTCTGATGATGTATCGGTTCATGCGGTGCTGGAAGATCTGGATGCGGCGGACCACTTGTCACTGAGGGATTGTCTGGCTGTCATATCTGATATGCTACCGCCGCTGGCCCATCCACCGGTTTCAGCCAAGAAGGGTCCGGGTTCGATGATCGCCACGGAGGTTCCACCGGCAGATATCGGCATTCGATCGTTGGCTGCCACAGGCCCCCGTCGGTTTACACGGCTACCAGTAACTGGCCCGTGCGTATCGTTGTTCCAGCAAGCAGACGGAGCCCTGTAACGAATTGGAAAATTGCGTCATCGGCTCACCGTTCGGTACCGTCGTCCCGTGATCGATCGAAGTGGTGCAGTGTCCAGGGTTCCACCGGCTCCTGCCGGTCCGTGTACATCGTACCGTCCACACCAGTCGGCAGCTGATTCGGCGTTCAGGGTTACACCGGCTCCTGACGGGACCGTCCACGGTCCGTGTTTCCGATGCAGCCAGTACATTGGATCGAAGTGCCTGTGCCAGGTTACTGACCGATTTTCCAGATGATGCGTCGGCACCTTCCGTTATAGAAGATCCGGACGCAGTGACCCACATGGCTGTGACTGTTTGTCTCGCTGCGGTGTATATGCTTTCGTCACTTCACAGTCCACTCGCACCATTCTAGAAGGTTTCCGTTTGAGGACTGATCCGATGTCGGTTTACTTGAGTAGACTTCGTTTGTGCCGTTCCCCATTCGTCACAACGAACGTATCCCGTCTTCAACCTATCCTTCAACGGTGTGACGCCGGCCTTGGATGACGCTGTTTCCGGCGGGACCAGACGTCTTCCTAGAACTTACAGATTGGCACGTCCTGTCGATGGCTTCAGTTCAGCGTACATGTTGTACATGGCGACCATAACTCCTCATGTGCAGGATGCCAGAGGATATGCCTTGTTCTAGCCGTCGACTTTGATGTTGGTCTACCTTATATCTTCCGTGACGTCGATGTGCACTACGATTGCACACTATCGTCAACCGACTTGCCTGAAGCGATCCATTCTTGACTTTCAGCACAAGCCGGTAATCTTGGCAGACCTGTGGTCTACATACGGCTCTTTGCCGTGAAGGGGTCGACGTTACAAGCGTTCCGGGTTGGTGACGAAGAAAGTCTACTGGTCCGGTCACTTGTGTTGAGATCCCGTGCACCGATATTCTCTTGTTCGAGGAAGGTTCAGCGACATTCGGCAGATCGTTCTCTATATCCGGTGGCGATGCAAGACAGTCGCTACTTCCGCTGGTTCCGGAAGTTATCCAGTTGCCATCACGTGGTACGGGGGTTTTACCGTCACCGTTTTCCTATGGTTCATTGCGGCTTATCAACTCACTGACGTTTACTGTTGTTACCGCCAGAGTTCGTGACCGATGCTGTCTAGATGGTCTCTGCTGCTGTTTCGCACCGGGTGGTGTGACGGCCGTGGATTTTAGCCGGTTGCTGTTTTGCGTTGCTTCACTTCCAGGTATATCGGGCATGTAGCGTAGCGAGTTGCTACGCTGTCTTGGCTCTTGCCTGTATCACGGGGTCGCTGTTTCCGATGTCTTGATTCCTGAATCACTCTATTACTGTTTCATGAAGTATCATTGCAAGAGTAATTTTGACGTCGGCGCAACAACATTTATGCTTAGAGGTCGCGGTATCCAGTTTGTTTCTGAATCCATGCATTCAGTACAATAACGCAGATTTGCTGATCCGGTTACCAGTCGCCTTGCAGTCCAGTCCCTGTTGGTGGCTGTGGTTTCCAGATGAAGCCGATCTACACATCAACCTGTTGGAGATGTTGTCAGTTACGTCATCTTTCATTGGCGAGAGATGCTGTCAGGCGCCTCTCTCATGGTAGCCACAGACAGTACTACCGCGGTGGCTTATATCAACCGTCAGGGCGGAACCCACTCCAGCAGTCTGCTGCAGTTGACTTATCGTCTCTACAAGCTGGTTGACGAGATTCCGTTGCAACTTCGGGCTCGCCATATTCCAGGGGTTTCCAATGTACTAGTCGACACACTGTCTCGGCCGTCGTCTCCACAGCCGACGGAATGGATGCTCCATCCCGAAGCGTTTCGATGGGTGTGCGACAGACTTTGGACACCAAACATCGATCTCTTCGCCACACGATTCAACCATCAGCTGAGGGTTTACGTGTCTCCGGTGCTGGATCCCGAAGCTCTGGATCTCGACGCCTTGGCCATCAGCTGGGAACAGATGGACGCGTACGCTTTTCCTCCACGAATCCTCCTTCCAAGGGTGCTTCAGAGGTTTCAGCTGTACCATTGTCGCCTGTTACTCATTGCTCCAATGTGGCCATCCAGGATGTGGTATCCAGATCTAATACGTCTTGCCGATCCACATCCTTTACCGCTGCCAGACTGGGATCATCTGTTGCTGCATCCCACGTCAAGACTATACCATCCACGTCCGCAGTTGTTCCAACTGCACGCGTGGACTTTATCGCCAAGAGTTTGAGAAAGAAAGGTTTTTCTTCACAGTCTACGGCGGCCATTTTGAAAGCGCACAGATCATCTACTACTAACGTCAGATGGCTTTGCTTTCACCGAGGGTGTTTCCGGCAAAACCTCAAACCTCAGACGATCCAGATACTTCGTCTTGCTGGGTTTTTTGGCTGTATCTGCGGACCACTTTACGATTAAAGGGGTCTACCATCGCTGGGTACGTTTCGGTCATCGCTACTGTTCGTGATGTCGCTACTGGAACGAAGTTATCGGGTATTCCTGAGATCCATAAGATGATCAAAGGGTTTCGCCTTGATGATCAAGTACACCGGTTTCGGCCACCAAGATGGGACCTGAATCTGGTGTTACGAGCGTTATCGACCGCACCTTATGAGCCGATCGAATCCTCTTCCCTGCAAGACTTGATGCGGAAGACGGTGTTTTTTACTCGGTTTTGCCACGGCTGCCCGTGTCTCAGAACTCCATGCTCTTGATGTAGACTTGGTACGTTTTCACCAAGATCGGCGTGCAGTCAACTTGGGGTTACTCATGAACTTTGTTGCAAAGAATCAGTTACCAGACCAAGCGCCTCGTTCGTATGTTGTGCAGGCCCTCTCCTCTATCGTTGGTCCGGCGGACGTTGAGGACTTGGCGTTGTGCCCTGTCAGAGCCCTGCACCAGTACATCGAGAGGACCAGATCTTTTCGACAACATCGCAAAAGACTTTTCCTTTCCTGTAACCAGAGTCGGTTGAGGGACCTTACCAAGAACACGGTGGCCACCTGGATCCGGTCTTCTATCCTGACCGCCTATCAGAAGGAGGGTTTACCTGCTCCGTCTGCTTCTAATCCGCATGAACTCCGTGCCTTGGCTGCCACGATGTCCCTGCACTGCAACACACCCATTCAGCACATTATCACTGGTTGGTTCTGGGCTACGGACTCCATCTTCGCCAACTATTATCTGAGGGATGTCACCACAGAAGACGTTGAGGGGTTCCATCATCTGGGTCCGGTTGTTGCTGCACAGACTCTGTTGAATACAAGCCGTCCTCGTCGCCGTTGATGTCTGTCTGATTCTGGGCTGCATACCGAGATGTCCATCGAATAGACAGATGAGGATTGCTTAGACTTTTGTTCTTTTGCACAGTTCACGTACTGGTGCCGGAACTTTTGTCTCGATAACCTTTACCCTGCACTGCATGTGGTTATTGGTTGTCGTTATTGAACTAACAGATCTTTGGTGTACTAGACAGAAAACACTCGGGGGTCTTGTTTTGTTCAATGTTCTGACGGATGCACCTCATTAGGTTGTCGCTTGTTATTGAAAAACTATAACACTTCAATACGTGAGGGTTACCTAACACCTGCATCCCTGGTGGCTACGTCTTCCCACCCTGTCAGAACCAGCATGAGATGTGGCTTCCGCCTCCTGGTCCATGTGTTCTAGGAGCCGTACCTGCCACTGCTGACGGATGCCACCATTCTGGTTGTTGTTACTAACATCACCTGCATTGGTCTGTGACGGGCATCCCTAGGATGAGGGCTTACCAAGGTTGGCCTTATTCTTCCACTAGTCAGCCTCTTTCCGGTTGGGGAGTTATCACAAGCATCTACGGATCTCGGCACCCACCACCATCTGTTGAATGCTGCACTTGTTTGAGGACAGGTAATGTCTATAGAAATGGAGAAAACTTGAGTGTTTTCTCTTTTATAGATACATTACCTGTCCTCAAGATTCATCCCGCCCGGGCCTCCCCGCTTCCTGTTCTCCGTGCGATGCGCTCAGGGAAAAAGAAGGAAGTTACAGTCATGTGACCGGAACTAGAGAGCAGTATGCAGTAGAAGAATTTAGGCCATCCCATTGGCTGTTGGGATGTTCGGACCAGACCACTTGCGTGGGGGGGAGGTGCACTTGTTTGAGGACAGGTAATGTATCTATAAAAGAGAAAACACTCAAGTTTTCTCCATACCTTTTTTGTTCATCAATTAACAACGGATTAGATGTCGCCGTTATATTCTTTTGATATCGGTCTGACATGGGATAATGCCCTGTATTCGAGCAATTGGCATCACCGTTCCTGGTAACATGAATAGTAGGCCTTAAATGTATAACCCACTACCAAATACACTGAACCATCTGTTACCGTGTCACACTGTCGTATCCTCATTTAAATTTAATTATTTTGATAGTGGGTTTAGATACCAACCATAGTTTGCTCAATTATTTTTCCCCGGGGTGGGGGGGGCGAAAACGGGATAATGACGATGGATCACACTTGACAAAAGACCAAACGTACAACACGACAAAAAACTAAAAGATACAACATGATTTAAGTGTTTGTTTTGTTTTACTGTTATACTCGTAAATGTGTAATGTTACAAAAATTATATAAAAATCCAGTTATAATTGATCAGGAATTAAAAAGTAGTCCTTGAAGTGGCAGCGGCGGGTTGTCTTTCTCATTATCTATGTGATCATGTCCGACACCATACAATGGTAATTAGATGTGTTAAAAAGTTTTAAAAAATTTGTTTAATGACACCACTACAGCACATTGATAACATATACCACATCCTTTTATATATAAGTCATCAAGCATTGGCATTAATGAGAAATAGCCCAATGAGATGACTGACAGGGATCGATCCTGAACCATCTGCACATCAGGCGAGCGTTTAACCACTGGGCTACGTCCCGCCCTTAAATATGTTGGAAGGCATTGTTAAATAAAAACAAATTTCTCTCTTTTTACTAATTTTTTGTTTTTGCTTTTTCAGCAAAAAGTGATGTCGTGTTTCCGTGCGTGGGAGGATTGGGCGGTGTACCCGAATGAATTCCTTATCAAAATGCAGAACGTTTTCCTCGGATTGCTACCCACAAAACCAGAGATGGTACTCACACACATACAGCATATTTTAAAAAAGATTCCATTTCATATCATGTTTATTTCCCAAGTAAAAGAATGTTCAATTTTTTTACGAGCTTTAGTGAGTGACAATGAAAATTATTTCACGAGGTACATAAATATAATACAAAATAGCAGCGAATTTTGTATCCTATTTATAACCCATAATCAATTTTAATTTATGTCACTGAACTCGTTTGATTAACGAAGGTATTTTTAACCATGTGGGTAATGATATAGATTTAGTGTCACAACTTTCTGTCTGTCTATCTGTCTGTCCCACATATAGTTTTCCAGACTTCTGGTAGCAAACATTTTGTACATGGCTTTATTATGTAGGGTTAGTTTCATGAAAATATATTCAAGGGTCATAACTGTGAGAAATAGAATGTATCTGTTTTTGACAGAGTTATGGTCCTTAAATTTTGGAGGAAAAAAAAAATTTGGTCTGAAAATGTAAAACTAAATGGTTTTATAATGTTTTTAATTTCTTTAAATGTTTCTAATTATAATGATTAGAACATTTCTAATTGTACTAATTAATTTGTTTAACTCAAGTAATTAATACTTTTCTAGTTACAGTAATTAATATTTCTGATTATAATAAGGAATGTTCTTTAATTATAATAATTACAGGCCAGATGATTTTCAAATTTCATGAGAAACACTTTTTTGGTTCCGTTCCTTGTGTCGGTCTACAGGCTGGTAGGTACTGGGTTCGGGTCCCAGTCGAGGCATGGGATTTTTAATCCAGATACTGACTCTAAACTCTGAGTGAGTGCTCCGCAAGGCTCAATGGGTAGGTGTAAACCACTTGCACTGACCAGTGATCCGTAACTGGTTCATCAAAGGCCATGGTTTGTGCTATCCTGCCTGTGGGAAGCGCAAATAAAAGATCCCTTGTTGCTAATCGGAAAGAGTAGCCCATGTAGTGGCGACAGCGGGTTTCCTCTTACAAAATCTGTGTGGTCCTTGACCATATGTCTGACGCCATATAACCGTAAATAAAATGTGTTGAGTGCGTCGTTAAATAAAACATTTCTTTCTTTGTTTCCGTTCCTTGTGATTATGGGAACCCATCAGAAACTGTTTTTAGAAAATATATATATATATATGTTGAATAGTCGTACTGAATATAATAATTATGGGAAACAAAATTTCCATTCCATGCTACCGTGAAATTCCAAGGCCTGTAATTGAATGTTCTCAAATTATAATAATAATGTTCACTAATTATAGTCATTAGAATTAGAATGATCTGTTATCACTGTGGAATATTAATTTGTAAGTTATATTTTCTAATATTTACAGATTTTTGAAAATTCACTTGACCAGAACAGTGATGTACATTTATTTATTTTTGTGAATTGTTAATGGAAAAAATAAGTAATGAATCATGAAGAAGCAACTCTTAAGTTGTATCCTAACTGGACTCAGGCGATGCAAGCAATTTTTTTTTAAACCATTGATTTCAACTGCTGCATCTTAACCACATGCATACGTTGCAACAGATTAATTTAGTCTAGCACATGTAACAATACCGATAGGAATTTTTTCTATTTTTTTCACGGAACACTAGCGAGAAACATATATTAACGAATCAAACAAGTTTTACTTGGTGATTTAAACTGTTGATAACAATTTTAAAATTAAGACTGTCATTATGGTCACATCTGGTTAGGATATAACTATTATCACGTCCGGTTAGGATACAGCTTTACCATTAGTAATCATGTATTATTGGTATCAAACATATTATAATGTATGAAATTTTGTAGATGGAGGCAGTTGTTGACAAACCAGACGACGACTTGGATGGGGCTCCTATTGAAGACTTGGATGGACTACCCATTAAGGAGCCTGACTTCGATGGGAAACCCATAGAAGACTTTGATGGGGAACCCCTACCAGATGATCTAGATGGAACACCGAGTGGGTTCATCTTGTTATTTTTATCTCAATGTTACTAACTCTATAATTTTTATCATTCTTACTTCCAATTCTTGTGGTGTGGTAGAGAACTCACTTGAGGTGCCCTTCGTCTTAGGATCAATCATTCTTGGTAGACACTAGCATTTAAAATAAGCACTTGTCCATTTGTCCTGACAAGTGAAAATCTGCTCCAACAAGCAACGTGTACCTTAGTGCAGTGTTCTCGCTGCTCCATTTAAGCGGGGCGGCCCGCCCAGCTATTCCATTTTGCTGCCCTCCTTTCACGTTCTCCGCCCTCCTTTATTTTTGTGCGCCCCTCTTTATTTTCCAGCACCTATCTCTGCTAGTTGAGTGCGTCATTAAATAAAATATTTCTTTCTTTCTGTCTCCGCTATTTCCAAATGCACACTTTTTTCCACACCAAAAACCAACGATCAGTCTGCACACTGGACAGTTACCGTAACGTAATTTAACAGTATTTTTAACAGCCTCTATTTTGTCCCATATCTGTATCCATTTGTATGTTTAATAGACACAATAAAAGTTATATTTTATTTGAGCAATGAAAACATTTTTATTTTTTACGGATTCGGCAATCTCCGATTGAAAAAACCTCACTTATTTGGCGCCAAATTTGTCACGTGATCAGAAGGGTCATTCTGTCTTTTGTTTCCACTAACTATCATCTGATATTTTGTTCTCAGTTGCAGATATAATTGGTTGTAACTGATGATTTTTACTTTCTGTCATTTCTGTCATTCTGTTTATTCAGTATTTCTTTATAAAATATTGTAAATTTTTAATTTTGGGGGGATATGAATGTTTATAAAAACAACGAAAGTGGTAGTGTTTCTCATTAAAATCATTTATCTTGAGAACCAAATAATATATACAGCACCTTTACAAAAACGAAACTACTTTTTAAATATTTTATGCCATTGGACATTGTTATTATGTTTTATATATATGATTATGAATATTGTCTGATGTCCATCTTGTTTAGGAGAGCACTTATATAGGCTCTGCCTGTTGTGCAATCCTTTTGATTCTCTTTTGATCAATAAAATATCTCAAAATCAAAACAGAAACTACTTTTTATCAGCTGTCGATAATATTTTATCACAGTGATCGATTCATTCAATGAAGATGGAAATAACAAAACATGTATCCGACATTAGGGGATCACTTTACAAACAACTTTATTGTTTTTCGTATATCTTGAAATCTTTATTAAAAATAATATTAAAACTTTGATCGGTTCAGCAAAACCGGAACTGCCTGTGAATGTCAGACTGATATCATCTTTGGTTCAATTAAAAGACGAGTCTGCTGGTATTTCGTATTTATAAACCTTTTTGCACTTTTTTGTAGGCAAAATAAGGAGTGTGTCTTTTCACAAAGTCTACCAACACACAACAGTGTGGTAACCAAACCACCTCTCTCTCCCTCCCCCCCCCCCCCCCTTTCGTTTATGGGGTTTTTTGGGGTTTTTGAAGGGGGTGGTGCCGAGATGCCGCCCTCCTTTAATTTTCACCCAGCGAGAACACTGTTAATGGTTTTCCATCGAATAAGTAAAAATGTTCGATACAGTTACATTTTGAAGCAATCAAAAATGTAATCCTTGCACATGAATTAAACAAATTATTTATTTGGACAAGTGAAAATATTGGTAAACATGTATTTATCTGATGGTCTTGTGAAAGATTCTGCTTATTTCTTTCACTGGTCACAAAATAATAAATAGGTGGCATGTTCTAATTGTTACACCATGACACAGTACACCTGACTATCACTTCAGGAGCCAAATTATGTCAAACAAATTGATCAGAATTTAATTGTTTTATTTTACTCATCCCATTTTTATAATAATTGATTTTTTTTTTATTGATTTTTTTTTCAACACCTGTAATTTTGGAGAGTAGTATGGTGTACTCTTTTAAACAGTGCTTGCTTGACAGTGTTGATTGCGTAACTTTCAGTTTGTTGCTGCAAACTCGGACCTTCCCTAGCCCTTGCCACTGATAACATTATTTAAAATATTCTGGATTGGTTTCAGTGATTTTAATGTTTATAAGTAGTACTAAACCAAATAACATTCGACTGGCTCAAAATTCGAGGTACACTGAACTTTTGATACTACAAGTCCTGCCATTGGTGATAAATATGACAGTTTTTGTTGCAAAATGTTTTAGTTCCATGTGGTAAATATTGAAATATGTTGTTCCTTTGGTGAGAAATATGACAGTTTTTGTTGCAAAATGTTTTAGTTCCATGTGGTAAATATTGAAATATGTTGTTCCTTTGGTGAGAAATATGACAGTTTTTGTTGCAAAATGTTTTAGTTCCATGTGGTAAATATTGAAATATGTTGTTCCTTTGGTGAGAAATATGACAGTTTTTGTTGCAAAATGTTTTAGTTCCATGTGGTAAATATTGAAATATGTTGTTCCTTTGGTGAGAAATATGACAGTTTTTGTTGCAAAATGTTTTAGTTCCATGTGGTAAATATTGAAATATGTTGTTCCTTTGGTGAGAAATATGACAGTTTTTGTTGCAAAATGTTTTAGTTTCATGTGGTAAATATTGAAATATTTTGTTTGTAGTTGACAAGACTGTTGAGCCGGATGTAAAACCCAGTGATGTGGCTGTGGTGCTGCCGAGATTCTCTCGTTCTAAGTGGGAATCTGTCGACGAAGCTGAACTCGAGGCTCAAGGTTTATGTCGGTTAACTATACATAGTACTTATACAGGAAAATACAGTTATACGTTTGTCATACAATTCATACACTGCATGATAGGGTAGAACTGGAAACTCAAGGGTTTATGTCAGTTAACTATATACAGTACTTAGGAAAATACATTTATACAGTTGTCATACAATTCATATACATGTGGTAGAACTGGAGATTCAAGGTTTATACCAGTTAACTATACATAGTACTTACACAGGAAAATACAGTTATACGTTTGTCATAAAATTCATACACTGCATGATATGGTAGAACTGGAGACTCAAGGGTTTATGTCAGTTAACTATAGCCGGTACTTAGGAAAATACATTTATACATTTATCATACAATTCATACACGTGGTAGCACTGGAGATTCAAGGTTTATGTCAGTTAACTATAGCCAGTACTTAGGAAAATACATTTATACATTTATCATACAATTCATACACGTGGTAGCACTGGAGATTCAAGGTGTATGTCAGTTAACTATAGCCGGTACTTAGGAAAATACATTTATACATTTATCATACAATTCATACCCGTGGTAGCACTGGAGATTCAAGGTTTATGTCAGTTAACCATAGCCGGTACTTAGGAAAATACATTTATACATTTATCATACAATTCATACACGTGGTAGCACTGGAGATTCAAGGTTTATGTCAGTTAACCATAGCCGGTACTTAGGAAAATACATTTATACATTTATCATACAATTCATACACGTGGTAGCACTGGAGATTCAAGGTTTATGTCGGTTAACCATAGCCGGTACTTAGGAAAATACATTTATACATTTATCATACAATTCATACACGTGGTAGCACTGGAGATTCAAGGTTTATGTCGGTTAACCATAGCCAGTACTTAGGAAAATACATTTATACATTTATCATACAATTCATACACGTGGTAGCACTGGAGATTCAAGGTTTATGTCAGTTAACCATAGCCGGTACTTAGGAAAATACATTTATACATTTATCATACAATTCATACACGTGGTAGCACTGGAGATTCAAGGTTTATGTCAGTTAACCATAGCCGGTACTTAGGAAAATACATTTATACATTTATCATACAATTCATACACGTGGTAGCACTGGAGATTCAAGGTTTATGTCGGTTAACCATAGCCGGTACTTAGGAAAATACATTTATACATTTATCATACAATTCATACACGTGGTAGCACTGGAGATTCAAGGTTTATGTCGGTTAACTATAGCCAGTACTTAGGAAAATACATTTATACATTTATCATACAATTCATACACGTGGTAGCACTGGAGATTCAAGGTTTATGTCAGTTAACCATAGCCGGTACTTAGGAAAATACATTTATACATTTATCATACAATTCATACACGTGGTAGCACTGGAGATTCAAGGTTTATGTCGGTTAACCATAGCCGGTACTTAGGAAAATACATTTATACATTTATCATACAATTCATACACGTGGTAGCACTGGAGATTCAAGGTTTATGTCAGTTAACCATAGCCGGTACTTAGGAAAATACATTTATACATTTATCATACAATTCATACACGTGGTAGCACTGGAGATTCAAGGTTTATGTCGGTTAACCATAGCCGGTACTTAGGAAAATACATTTATACATTTATCATACAATTCATACACGTGGTAGCACTGGAGATTCAAGGTTTATGTCGGTTAACTATAGCCAGTACTTAGGAAAATACATTTATACATTTATCATACAATTCATACACGTGGTAGCACTGGAGATTCAAGGTTTATGTCAGTTAACCATAGCCAGTACTTAGGAAAATACATTTATACATTTATCATACAATTCATACACGTGGTAGCACTGGAGATTCAAGGTTTATGTCAGTTAACTATAGCCGGTACTTAGGGAAATACATTTATACATTTATCATACAATTCATACACGTGGTAGCACTGGAGATTCAAGGTTTATGTTGGTTAACTATAGCCAGTACTTAGGAAAATACATTTATACATTTATCATACAGTCCTGGGCAAGGCTAAGCCCAGTGGTGAAGCACTCGCTTGATGTGCGGTCGGTTTGGGATCGATCCCTGTCAGTGGATCACGACTGGTACATCAAAGGCCATGGTATGTGCTATCCTGTCTATGGGATGGTGCATATAAAAGATCCCTTGCTGCTAATCGAAAAGAGTAGCCCATGAAGTGGCGACAGCGGGTTTCCTCTCTCAATATCTGTGTGGTCCTTAACCATAGGTCCGACGCCATATAACCGCAAATAAAATGTGTTGAGTGCGTCGTTAAATAAAACATTTCCTTATCATATAGTCCACAAATTACAGGACAATTAGACCAGTACAAACAAAAGTGATTTCACAATAACTCTTTTAAAGTATTTAGATTGGAAAATATATAGTTACGTGCATTTGTTATACAATTTGTACACTACATGATACGGTTTGAACCAGAAGTTCAAGATTTATATGTCAGTTATCTCTCTACATTATTTAGATAGGAAAAAAAAGCACATAATGTTTTTAAATTTTGAAAGAAGTCAAATGAAATACATCTATTGTTTACAGTTCCACAAACGTCAGTTAACTGTACAGTATGTAGATAGGAAAATATTTTTATTCTGAGATTTTCATAAATAATTTATATATATGATATGATGTATTATGAACTAAACGGTCATAGTTTATGCCATGCCAGGGAACATTTTGTTTAGTATCACGTCGCGATTTGCTAAACAAATTTCAGAGATCGCTGCACAATTTTGAAATATTAAACTAGTTGCTGATCAATTTTCAATTGACTAGAAATATCGCTAATCAAGATTTTGAAAGCAGAATGTTCCCAGCATGGTAACTCAGTACAGTATGCAGATATGTCTGTTCAAAAGAATCAAACTTCACATTTCATTTTCATTTCAACTTATTTTCGTGCTTATATCCAATTAAGGTTGAAGCACGCTATCCCTGGCACATACCTCAGCTATCTGGGCTGTCTGTCCAGGACAGTGGGTTAGTTATTAGTTGGTTAGTGGTTAGTGAGAGTGAAGAGGGTGTAGAGGCCTTACACCTACCCATTGAGCCCTTAAGAACTCGCTCTGGGTTGGAGCTGTGGCAAATAGATTTGAAGCCTAAGATTAATTGAAAACATTTTATTGTGTATACAAAAGGATTGAGCACAAATTATCCAACTTACGAAGCTTAAGATAATATCAGTTAACACTGTATCAGAATTTGAAAAAAAATCTTCTGTTTTTTAGGAATTTATATGGCGTACTTAGGCAGGATTTTTTTTTAATTCAGTCAAGGCTCACACTGAATCAAAGAGAAGCAAAAGCTCTACAGACTGAGCCGAAACGGATTCTCAGTATGAAATATAAATGGTGTTATTTTTGTTTCTATTAGCTGTGACCACATCGAAGTGGGATAAACTGGATCAGCCGGATGAAGAGGAGAAAGGTCCATCAGAGGATATAGATGGAGCGTAAGTACGGAGCTTATAGGCCTCATAGTGATGCACCACATCCTCTAGCTTGGTGGTGGTTGTGGTGGTGGTGGGGGGGGGGGTTCAGGAATAAATTTAAAAATTAAACTGGAGTGTTCTTCAAAAATATCTCAGCAATTTTAGTGGAATGAACAGTAATTTTAAAAAAAACTACTTTTTATTGGATTTTGGCATTTAAAGATCATATCAGCTTTTGGTTTGAAATGGGTGTACCATATGCCTGATTTTGGAATGACAAATGTGGCCTCAATCAATTTGACTGGCCTTTAATGGTGACAGTGGATCATTTGAGAAATAAATAACTTGTAGTAAATTCCATAGTATGAAAAAAAAGTTCTGTATTTCTGGTATATTTGAAAAGTTGTGATATTTATTTTTATTAATTCGTTATTACTCAGTCCAATGGAGGAGTCCCGATCTCAGGGTTCGGATTCATCGGAGGACAGTGAAGGGGAGATAACTTCGGAGACGACTCCACAACGACAGGAGATGACGGAAGAGAGACGTGCAAAACTGAGAGAAATAGAGGTCAGAAATCTGCCACAATTTCACTTGTTATTTTAGTTAATTTTTTTTTTTTTTAATAATAATAATAAATAAACATTTTGTCAGCAGTGGAGTTTAAGGATCAATTTCTGTTTTAATTTTATTAATTTTTTAGGGCAAATTCATCATCAAAATGTTTAAGAAACATGGATTGAACTAAAAAAAAAAAAAAAAAATTATTATTATTATATGAAATATGGATTGGGACATGCACGGCATACAGTATACAGTATGTTGACTGGCGTGATGTCGGGCGAGATATCTTGCCTGCAGTAGTCAGAAAGTTAATATGCAGCACAATTTACATATTATTACAATAGATGTTAACACTGTTTTGCAGGTTAAGGTAATGAAATACCAGGATGAGGTAGAGGCAGGCAAACGATCGCGTAAACCCAACATGTCCTTGTTACAACAGGTCGAACACTATCGCCAAAAACTGTTGGCTAAGGTTTGTTTGTCTGTTTTTTCCCCTGACGCCATATAACCGTAAATAACATGTGTTGAGTGCGTCGTTAAATAAAACATTTCCTTTCTTCCGTTTTTTTTTTTTTTTTTTTTCAGTTTTAATGGTGCCATATTCACTCTTTTAAAAAATATTTATGAGGAATAACTACAAATTAATCAATCCCATGCATAAGATTTAAATATCAATGCTCAACAAGGGCGGGACGTAGCCCATTGGTACAGCGCTCGCTTGATGCGAGGTCGGTATGGGATCGATCCCCATCAGTGGGCCCATTGGGCTATTTCTCGTTCCAGCCAGTGCACCACGACTGGTATATCAAAGGCTGTGGTATGTACTACCCTGTCTGTGGGATGGTGCATATAAAAATCCCTTGCTGCTAATCGAAAAGAGTAGGCCATGAAGTGGCGACTGGGTTTCCTCTCTCAATATCTGTGTGGTCCTTAACCATATGTCTGATGCCATATAACCGTAAATAAATTGTGTTGAGTGCATCGTTAAAACATTTCTTTCTTTCTTTATCAATGCACAACAATGTAATATCTTAAATGGCTCCCCATATATTTAAGTTAGGGGAGCATGTAATCACTCCCCTCAAATTCTTTTACATTGAGGGCTGTATATTATTTTATACAATGTATATAAAAAAAATTCCAGGACTCTTATGAGGGACGGTCGTCAAGGAAACGTCACAGGTCAAGATCACCGTCTCCACCATTGTCATACAGGTCATTATCAGGAAGTCCTAAGAGATCACGCAAGGTCAAAAGGTCAGTTTTTTTCACTTGTTAAACAACCTGGTGTTTCATTATGTAGATACTTTGTATATAAAATTAACAAGTATTTTATGTATTTATCTTAATGATTTTAACAATGGATTTGGCAACAAAAATGAATAAATATGTTATTTTGGTGGATTATTAATGGTTTTTCCCCTAATAATTCTGCCTAAAATTATTGTCAGCTTTCTTGTTGATCACTTTTATTTCATTGCAGAACGCATGTGATTTGTTCACTTATTAGTGAAATCCAGTTTTGCATTTTGTTGTTGTTGTTTTTTTAAAGTCCAAACCCCTATAACCTCTCTTAAATTTGGTGTTTTATTTTTGTTAAATAAATCTTAATTTGTTTTCACACCAAAAAATATTTACTTGCATTTTTAATTTTTTAAGGTTTTTACTTTGGGTAAGATGCAAATTTTTTATTTTCCATTCTCAGATTATTATTTTTTTGGGGGGAGGGGAGGGAATAGGTTAGATAGACCAGTCCAAAACTCAGTTGTATTTTTTAATTTTTCAGCCCGAAGAGGTCTCGAGTTTCACGATCACCTAAGAAATCCCCATCCAGAAGTCCTAGCCGCCATCGACACAAGCACAAGAAAAACAAGTACAGAGACTGAAAACAAGTGTTATAATCCAGTGCTGTACGAGTGGATATTTATCTTACATGTGTGAGACGTGAGGACAAGTGTGCTACTGTGAGTGCCATGTGTAATCATTCTGCATTATGTGGGTGGGCTTCACCCAGCTGGATCCAGGAACTGTTGGGGTAAGGGAGGACTAAGGGGACACTTGGACCAACTCATGAAAAGAGCAACTCATTGAAAGATTTTTAAAAAAAAAGAAAAAAAGAGCTGCTTGATGCCCCTCCCCTTGGATCCTTCCCTGGATTCAGGTAATACAAACCAGGTGCTTCAGAATCAGCATTGCTTTGACAAATCTGTGTCTGTGTATATGTGTATACACAAACTGGGTATTAACACATGTACAGCTCTCATAAGGTATTAATGAATCAGGTCAGGTCAGGTCAGGTCAGGTCAGAGGGTTTTATGTGCACATTCAGAGCAAGCTGTTGTAGCTCGCGCCTGTCATGGACGCAGGTGCCGCCCATGGCCGGCACATGTCTAGGACAGGAAAGGGTTGGGGATGGGTGGGTGGGAGAAGGGACCGCCTGCACTGGCAGGTGTAAGAGAGCATTAGCAGCCCGACTGGATAATGAATTTATCATTTTCACTTTTAATGAGTGCGAATAACTGTGCTCTTGCATACCCGTTGATGGGTAAGACAATTTGTTGAATGAACCGCACTTCTACTGCAACACTGTTTATTGTGAGAAGATTGATTTTCCCATCTGTGACATTATGAGGACTGATTTTTTACACTTCTCTGTTTTTCTAAAGATAAAAAGTCTGATGTACATCACCTGAACATATTTGTGGGATTTGTTTTTTTAACAGCGGCTGTTAATGAAGGTACAATCCTTGGATACATCTGTGCTCTGAAGACTTGGCCTGGTGCTTATAAAAGTCGAGACTCGAATAGAGTCTGAGACACTAATGGCATGACCACACCATACAAATGGTATATGTGTGATGTCGTTAGAGATTGAGTCTGGACTATAAACACGGGGCCCAGGTGATTTAAGTGGATCAGTTAGTGAATCTAAACACAAAAATACATTTGTACGAGTTTACATATTAACAAACTGAAATTACTTGGTCAAATCTGTGTTTGTGAAGACCAGGTATTAATTGTTTGACCTGGACAAGTTTGTGTTTAGAAACACAATGTATTAACAAACATTCATTACCTGAATCTACCTGTATTGCTTAAGACTAGTATTAACATAGATATAACACCTGGACACATTGCGGTTTCTAAAGACCAGGCCTGGTGCTTATAAAACTTCTAGAGTTCTAGACTCAAGACTCTAATAGAGTCTGAGACACTAATGTCATGACAACGCCATACAACTTGTATTGTATACATGTGACGTCATTAGAGTTCTAGACTCAAGACTCTAATAGAGTCTGAGACAGTGATGCCATGACAACGCCATACAAATTGTATTGTATACATGTGACGTCATTAGAGTTCTAGACTCAAGACTCTAATAGAGTCTGAGACAGTGATGCCATGACAACGCCATACAAATTGTATTGTATACATGTGACGTCATTAGAATTCTAGACTCAAGACTCAAATAGAGTCTGAGACAATGATGCCATGACAATGCCATACAAATTGTATTGTATACATGTGACGTCATTAGAGTTCTAGACTCAAGACTCTAATAGAGTCTGAGACACTAATGCCATGACAACGCCATACAGATTGTATTGTATACATGTGACGTCATTAGAGATTGAGTCTGAACTGTAAAAGTTTTATAAGCAGGGGCCTTGGTGTTAAAATGACAGACCCTAGTTTCAACCCGTGAAAATTAATACTAAGTCTAGTTAATCTACAAACCTGTAACTCATATGGATAAAGTTACAACTGAGTGAAACATGAGTCTGTGACTTTGAAATGGTGAAATACCCTCTAAAAATAGACTAAAACTTTACTCCATAACTGTTACTTCTCAGATGCATATGCGTTTTTAAAAATATGATCAATGCAATTTGTGATATTAAAAACACAAGGATGACCAAAAACACTTCAGATGTATGGAAATGGATAATCTAAACAATAAAATCTCAGTAAAGTATGATTTCAATTTTCAAAAACGGATCTAATAGTCAAAAATATGCCTTAGTGTTTAAAATCTAGGGTATGCCCCTTTAACAAGTTTGTATCAGTTCATACAGGGTAACATGGGTGAATCGACTATTGTAATTCATCTGTGTATTGCATCATGATATTTAGTTTCAAAAGTGATAGAACAGATCTTTATTGGACATGTTAATTATTTCAGTTTAAAAAATATTAAAAACTGAAACATTTATTCTTTATCTTTTGTGTAACGAGATGCAGCTTTTCTTAGCAGTATGACATCTTTGTATCAGGAGAGGTCTTTTCTTTAACATTTAAAGGGTAGACAAAAACAAATATTGTTACCAATGCGGTGAAGTTTGTTTTATCCTGCAAACAATGTTTCTATTGACAGATTATGATGACCGATTAAAGCAACGTCATAAACGTATACTAGCAGATTATGACTTTTGACCTCACTCATATGACGTCACAAACATAGCTACATTACAAAATCACTCATTTGACCTCTAGGTCATCGTACAATGTCGCAGAAATAACAGAAATAATAGCTTTTCACCTAATTTTTATGGTCTGCAGGATAAAGATAATAACTAGTTACTGACGTCAGATATCTGCTCTAATCCACTTGGGTCTTGATCAGACAAAATCCAACATGCAGAGTTTCTGCCAGAAAGTAATATGAGGGTATGTAATAAAAATAAAACAGATCGTAACTATTCCTACTAGGTAATTATTGACTTGAAATCTCTGGAAATTGGACACTGCATTTCTTTTACTTGTTGTTTTCTCGTTCCAACCAGTGCACCACATCTGGTCATAGGCTTGTGGTATGTGCCTGCTTGCCAGTGGGAAAGTACATATAAAAAAATCCCTTGCTGCATTAGGGTAAATGTAGTGAGTTTGCTCTGATGACTATGTGTCAGAATTACCAAATGTTTGACCTACAATAGCTGATAATTAATTAATCAATATGCTCTAGTGGTGTCGTTAAACAAAACAAACTTTAACTTTTTTATGTATTTAGACAAATTTTAAATATTAGTTCTCAAACTATGTTTCAATAAATTTTAACAATGTATCCATTAATTTCTAAGAGTTTAAGTTATGTAAGTTTACCCTTCATACCCACTGGCAGAAACTCTGAGCAGTCGGTAACATGATGTAGGCTAAAATGACTGAGTAAAATATGGTCTGACTGTATTTTGGATGTGTTGAGATTTTATTTGGGGGCTCATTCCAGCCAGTGCACCACGACTGGTAGATCAAAGGCTGCGGTATGTACTACCCTGTCTGTGGGATGGTGCATATGAAAGATCCCTTGTTGCTAATCGAAAAGAGTAGCTGATGAAGTGGCGACAGCGGGTTTCCTCCCTCAGTATCTGTGTGGTCCTTAACCATATGTCTGATGCCATATAACCGTAAATACAATGTGTTGAGTGCGTCGTTAAATAAAACATTTCTTTATTTATTTATTTTTTAGGGACTTGAGGGTGGAGGGTGTAAAATAAAAACAGCTGTTATTTATTATCTTTGATTGAGTAACAAGGAAGGAAATGGTTTATTTAATGATGCATTCAACACATTTTATTTAGTTATATGGCGTCAGAAATATGGTTAAGGACCACACAGATATTGAGAGAGGAAACCCCCTGTCACAACTTCATGGACTATTCTTTTCGATTAGCAGCAAGGGATCTTTTATATGCACCATCCCATAGACAGGATAGCACATACCATGGCCTTTGATGTACCAGTCATGGTGCACTGGCTGGATTGAGTTAAAAAGTTTGTCAGATGACTGAAGAAAGTTATGACATTGATAACACTGTTTTAGACTGCTCAAACAATGAAGGTCAGGTCAGGTCTGGTCAGGTCATAGGTTTTAACGTGGTCATTCAGAACAAGCTGTTGTAGCACACGGCTGTCATGGGTGCAGGTGTTGGGGTTTTTTTTTCACCAGCTCCTCCATCCAGGACAAAAAAAACAATGAAATTAAAAGTATTAATATGTACATTACAAAGTCATGTCTGTTTACTTACAACTTAAACAAAGAATGGAAGAGTTTTTACTTTGACAAAACTTACGTCCATCAACCGACAGAAGACACACTGCTTCCATAGTTTAGGTGGACGATGAAAAAACACATCTGAGGAAAAATTACGGTGCACTTTGGGGTGCTAGTGCCATCGCACACCTCCGAGTTGAAGGAACGCATAATAGAAAAGCCAGTATACATGTGAAGGAAACTTTGTGCAAGCATTTATGTTCAGCTATATATATTTATATCACATGCGATATCTTTATATAATGCACAGTTAGATATTTTTTCGTTGGTATATTTTCCAAAAATGGTATTGCTTTTCTTCGTGTGTCAGGATATAAATGTGTACTCAAATGAGTTTAGTTCATAAGCAAAGACAAATCCATTTTGTGAACACATTTGATGATGGTAGTACAGTTGCAAAAATTGTAAATGTAAAATATTTGTTACAGTTAATAAGGCCAACCATAAAAAACTAAAATAATTGTTTGCTGCTGACCTCAATCTTGTAAAACAATCTTGTTTTTTCTACATCTCAATTTTTTTAGTAAAATATCTTTAAAAAAACAAACAAATAAAATAAAAATACTGACTGTCCAACAGTCACTTGAATTAGATAAAATAGCCCCATCAGTCCCATTATATATATTTTATATACATATTTTTTATGCACGCACGCACGCATATGCACGCACACACACACTGAACAGTTATTGGTATTAGTGGCATGAACTAGCTCCGATGGTAGAGTCAAAACCCGTGGTATGTGTTTTCCTGTCTGTGGGTAAGTGCATATAAAAGATCCCTTGCTGCATTAAAAAAAATGTAGCGGGTTTCCTCTGATGACTACGAGTCATAATTACCAAATGTTTGACATTCAATAGCCGATGATTAATTTATCAATGTGCTCTAGTGGTGTCGTTAAACAAAACAAACTTTAACTTTGGTCTATGAAAAGAAAGGGGCGAGATTTAGCCAGAGGTGTTTGGTTGTAGGATCAAACCACCTCGGTGGACCCATTCTCTGATGAGGGGTACCCTGTCCCAGTCAGTGCACCGCGACTGGTATATCAAAGGCTGTGCTATGTGCTATCCTGTCTGTGGGATGGTGCATATAAAAGATCCCTTGCTGCATTAGAAAAAATGTAGCAGGTTTCCTCTGATGACTACGAGTCATAGTTACCAAATGTTTGACATTCATTAGCCGATGATTAATTTATCAATGTGCTCTAGTGGTGTCGTTAAACAGAACAAACTTTCAGTCACTGATTGGGGGGGGGGGGAGGGTTCCCTGTCCCAGTCAGTGCCCTACGACTGGTTTGTCTAAGACCATGGTATGTACTGTCCCTTCTGTCAGACACTGCACATAAATGATCCCTTATCAGTGTCTCTGCCAGAAAGACAGTTTTTGGTATGGCGCTATGGAATTGAATGCAACCACAGTCAACAGAGTGTATGGAGGGTCTCCCCCAGAAAGAAAATTGCTAATGTTTAGGGTTATGGTTAAGAAAATCGTACAATAATGATAAGACTAATTAATTTTGTCAAATGGTTAAGTTTAAAAAAAAAAAATCAGCAAAATTTTACCATCTGGCAGAAATCCTGCTTGCTGCTAATGGGAAAATTTAGTAGGTTTCCTTTAAGACTATGTATCAGATTTATGAAATGTTTGACATCACATAGCCGATGATTAATAAATCAGTGTACTCTAGTGGTGTCATTAAACAAAACAAACTCATCTTTTTCTTCTTTTTTTTTAGAAAGAGATAGGTGATTTAGCTTTGCGACATAAACTGTCCATATAGAATGACTGCAAACAGCAAACAAATAATTTTTATGGCTGGCCTAAGCAACTGGCTTTTTAAGTCCCACTTTCCACTAATGTACATTTCAGTATCTGCGTTTCTTGCAAGCGGATCACTATTCACAGTTTGACATGTTATGACGTCACCGTGTGGAAAACTGCACAGAAAAATTGCTCATTGACTTTTTCGGTGCATGAAATCACATTAATGGAAAGTGGGCCTAAGTGTATTTTTACCATGAACTAATTATGTATCATATCGTTGTGTGTTGATAAATTTATTTGTTGTTGTTAAATCATGTATTATATTTGTATATTACTTCTTGCAGGTGTATGATACATTGTGTATATTATGTGTGCTTGAGTGTGGCTCTGTGTGAAAGAAAGAAAGAAAGAAAGAAAGAGAGGCTGAATGGATGGATGAATGAAGATAGACTGTATAAAGAAAAACTTCTGAAATGATATTGTGACGCTGAAATATATGCACTCTGTATGAATAAAGTGTTTTTGTAATGACATCATGTTTTATTGCTTGTCTTTTGTCAGATCTGTTAACAAGGAAACGATAGAAATATTTCTTTTTATCTCTATCCTGAATTCTGACCTATGGAAGGGGCCTGGATTTAACTCAGCTCAGTCAGTTGAGTGCTCGCTTGAAGTGCTTGCATTGCAGGATCAAACCACCTTGGTGGATCCTTCAACTCATTGGGTTTTTTCTTGTTCCAGCCAATGCCAACTGGCCAACAGCCATGGTATGTGCTTTTCTGTCTGTGGGAAAATGCATATAAAAGATTCCTTGCTACATTAGGGAAAATGTAGCGGGTTGCCTCTGATGACTACATGTCGGAATGACCAAATGTTTGACATCCAATAGCCAATGGGGACGAGATGTAGCCCAGTGGTAAAGCGCTCGCTTGATGCGCCGGTTTGGGATCGATTTCTGTCGGTTGGCCCATTGGGCTATTTCTCGCTCCAGCCAGTGTACCACGACTGGTACATCAAAAACCATGGTATGTGCTATCCTGTCTATGGAATGGTACATATAAAAGATCCCTTGCTGCCAATCGAAAAAAGTAGCCCATGAAGTGGCAACAGTGGGCTTCCTCCTTCAATATCTGTGTGGTTCTTAACCATATGTCTGACACCATATAACCATAAATAAAATGTGTTGAGTGCGTTGTTAAATAAAACATTTCCTTCCTTGCAATAGTCCATGATTAATTAATCAATGTGCTCTAGTGGTGTCTTTAAATAAAACAAACTACTTCTGACCTATGGCACTTTTCCCCATAGTCCAATGGACTGGTCAGACGTCGGGTGATTTTTTTTATAAAAAGAAAAAACCCTGGTCCAAGTTGTGATGAAATGAGATGTCATATTTATGTTGTGATATCACAGTATATTTTCAACAAGATATTTAGATTTTTTTTGGGATCATATTTCTATATACTTATAATACATTTATGGGGTCTAAAATCAACCGTTTAGGAGATATAGGGCCTCAAAGTTGATGTTGGTAGACACTGGATTTAAGCTAATTGGCACATTTTCTAGTATCTGATTTTTGAAGATTTAGGATGTAATATTCATCTGAAAAATTTAAAACAAAAAACCTGTTGCATTTTATTCTAGTTTCAATTATATTTTGGCATACCCAGTAGATTTATTATTTTAATACTTTTGAGATGGAGATAATGGAAATCTGCTGCCACCACACACATTACCATAGGCTATTTTAACCTTTCTAATATATACACTGTGGCCATGATACAACTATTGCAGCCAATCAGTGGCCATGATACCACTATTGCAGCCAATTAATGGCCACGATACCATTATTACAGTCAATCAGTGGCCATGATACCACTATTACAGCCAATCCGCGGCCATGATACCATTATTGCAGCCAATCAGTGGCCATGATACTACTATTATAGCCATGATACCACTATTGCAGCCAATCATTGGCCATGATACTACTATTACAGCCAATCGGCAGACATGATATCACTATTACAGCCAATCATTGGCCATGATACCACTATTACAGACAATCGGTGGCCATGATACCACTATTACAGCCAATCATTGGCCATGATACCACTATTACAGCCAATTGGCGGCCATGATACCACTAGTACAGCCAATCGGCGGCCATGATACCACTATTGCAGCCAATCGGCGGCCATGATACCACTATTGCAGCCAATCAGTGGTCATGATACCACTATTACAGCCATTGTCCATGATACCACTAGTATAGCCAATCAGCAGTCATGATACATGTACCACTAAATATTGCAGTCAATCATCAATCATGATATCACTAAATATTACAATCAATCAGCATTCATGATACCACTAATTATTGGTCAATTAGCGGCCATGATACCACTATTACAGCCAATTGGCAGCCATGATACTATGTTTTCTATATTGTTCGTATCAAAATTAACAGGATCAATATATAGGAATGTGTACTTTCCCAGACTTTTCTTGTTAAATTGCAGGATAAATATATACTGATGGAAAGGAATAAGGGAACACATCAAATTGTAGACCAAATTTAATTCACTACTAGCGTAGTAATGTCTGTATTTCATACCAAGTTGTAACGTGGGATTGAATGTCTGTAGTGTTGAATGTGCTGCCTATGTGTTCCCAGTCAACTTCTGACAATATGAAATGATTTTTTATGCAGTCATTATTTCTTGTTGCTATCTGTGTGATCCTTTATTTCTTTCCATCAGTATATCTTTTGAATGACAAAAGATACTAGTTTTATCCTGTTCAAGGCTAATGAACATATCTCACATGGCTTTTTCACTAGCCTGAATACTTTGCCATTCAAGAGCTAGACAGACATTTCGAAGGTTATAATCGTTCTCTGCCATAGAATTAATGAAAGCAAAGAAATTTCGCCTACCACCAAGTAGGCAAAGATTCCCTCTGTTATAAAACAATAATCCAATTTTTGACATTAAATATCTTTACTTTGATCATTTTCGAGTTCGCAGATAACAAATATTTTACATATAAATCACCAATACACACAAAATAGGAAAAAACCTGACACCATCCCCTTTCAACAATATTTTCATCAAGGGCAAACCCAGGAAACATTTTAGGGAGGGGACAAGGACAAAAAGGGCACGGATATATTCCTTGAAAAGGGCACTTAAATGAAAATTGTAAATAAATTGTTCAAAAAGGGGCACTTTAATTTTTTTAAGGGGAAAGACAGGTCCCCCTGAATCCCTCTCTTGGATCTGCCATTGTTCATTTAAATACCCAAGTGCTGTTGGGTTTTTCCTGTTGTGTATTTATCAGTGAAACATCACATGCACTGGTTGATGAGTAGATATGTTTTTGTGGCTATAAAACTTGAAGAAAAGTACTGATTTTACAAAGAACAGACAAACATATAGATCACATTGACTTTATTCAGTAAAATGTCATTTTTCCCTGCCAAAGATTTTTGTTCTGTTCTGTTTGTCATAGGACCATCATCAGTTAAAACTGGCACTTGATAATTACAGTTTCAGTTTACATAATTGTTTGATAATTCCCCACCCTGGTGTCTTGTATAATACTGGAGGCTTTGAGGACTTGAAAGTATATTTTAATAAACTTCTAAACTGATAAATATTAATCTGAAATTGATTAATCAATGCTCACAAGTTGCCAAAATATACCTGTACTACATTTCATTTTTTTTTTTCAAGTAGCAGTTAAAAATAAATTATTTTACTATCCAATAGGCGAAAATAAATAAATTTTAACTACCGTAATATTGCTACTTTAGGACAGTATTACAACTGACAGGACAAGGATTTTTGTTACATGTATTTCATGTAATAAATATAAGAATACATTGGCTACCGTTTCATTATAAATAGTATAATAATATATCTTCAAATTACAAAACAGGAGTCAATTTCACAAAACATCGTAAGTTTACAGCTGTGATTAGCTGTTAAACTGGTCTAACTGTTAAACTGGTCTAGCTGTTAAACTGGTCTAGCTGTTAAACTGGTCATACCTTAATTGCATGTGGTTGGCATCTATTTCATGCAGTAAACTGCACCATTACGGAAGAAAATTAAATGTGTATTCTTAAAAATATATCAGTTATATATATCAATTGTAGTTTTAATGATAGTTTTACATTTATGTGCAAAACTAGTTTTATGTTTTGTGAAATTGATCCCAGAATTCTATTTAAGTGACCTCAAATAGATGTTGAGCAACTAATTTGGAAATATTTGTAAGGTTGGATACATAATGAGCAAACACTACAGAAGAATGCTATATAGATATAATGACAGAATTGTTATACACTTCCAAGCCCTCAGAGCAAACCAAATATACACGTTTACATATCCATCAAAATGATATCTTACAAAAGTACAAAAATTTCAACATATATAAATCTAAATTGTAATAGAAAAAAAATCGTAATTTTTCTATGGACATTTTGACTTACAATTTAACAAAAAAAATCAATTCCACACATTATGATACAAACTTTGGCACAAGTGAAAACTTTGACTAGAAAAAAACTGTTATAAATTGCACATTTTTTCTAATAAAAAAAAGGTCAAAACCTACATAAAAATGTCTTGTCGGCACAATCATAAAACTATAATAATTGTGACAAGCCTATATAAAAATGTTTTGTAAGCAAAATTATAAAATTATGTACACGAGTATTGGGTATAATAAAATTATGACTTTTTCAGAAAACGAACTACTACATACCGCATATCTACATGTAGGCTAATTGTCATAGACTTGAGTTCCTATCACATGCAATACAATGACAACGACATAGAGATTAAAATGGATTTCACATTGCTAATTTCGTTTAAAATATTGCAAAAAAAAGCTACATACAGTAATTATACAAACTAGTTTACAGAGAACAAACAAAAATCCCAATTTTTTTACCTTTAAAGCCTCCAGTCAAAAATCTCCATTGACAAAGCTTAAAGTTAGTTTGTCGACACTTGAAACAGAGTCAACAATAACTAATCGACTCTGTCATTATGGTGATTAATAAGTTGAATAGCTTTAAACACCTCAATTAATTAATTAATTAATCAATACAAATGAGGCCAATGCAAAATGAATTAGCCATCACAAACCTTTCCATATCGCAAAGCGATTTGAAAACAGAACACAGCCATTTTTTATTTCAGAATATTTTAGGATTCAGTTAGAGAATTAAACAAATTTCAAGTTTTATCATTTTGAGGACAATGACTTCCAGCTTTAATACAAAAATGTTTTATTTTGGATCAATTTATTTAACAATGAATGGACTATTTGTAAACAAGTTTAATTAAAAAAAATTAAAATAAAAATAAAATAAAAATCTGAAATTTCTGAATAGCTGTGATCCTCTATGTGGTCGCCTTGGTAACAAGAAAGAGTTTAGTGAAAGCTACACCGTAACAAGAGCCGCTACTATGTCTCCAACAAAAACACGCAGTTATATAAAATGTCTACTGATGTTAATTACATTGTAGATGGCAGTGAATGTGAAAAAAATCACAGAACTTTGGGCAAACTGTTTTGTGTATTACCTTCTCTCCACATTTCACAGCATGTGACATACTTATCGTTGTTGTTGTTGTTGCTTTTGTTCTTAATTACTACTTATTATTTTTATTATTATTAATTGCTAGTTATTATTATCATGGCCTATTTTACTACCAATATATTGCATATTTGTAATATTTTAGCATATTATTATTATAAATAAAACAAAGTGACATATTAGGATATTGCCATATTTTTATTATTTATATATTTCTATATAACTGTTTTAGGTCTGTACAAAGCAGATTTTATTAACATATGCTAAATGCAGGTAAGTTCTAACTTTTTGCATATTTTTGCATATTTCATTATTATTATTATTATTATTATAAAAATAACCAGATCTTAGGGCTATTACTAGTAATCTTTAAAAAAAAAAAAACTGTTTTGAAACTTTTTATTTTGAAAATGCATAATTTTCTGTCTTTAAAAGTGACAAATCAGTTCACTTAATTACTGTGAAACAAAAAAAAAAATATAAAAGTTAAGGTTTACTCCATGAATACTTCATAATAAATTATATTATTCAACAGTTAATTTGTTTATGTCAACAACACTCTGGTACTAAAGTGTTGTGAAATATCTCTAACTGGAGGTATTAGCATGTGAAAAACCCCAAAAATCTAATATCTGATTCAGCAACCAGCAAAGATATTTCAGCAAAGCCTTCAACGTGTGGAGAGAACAATACACACACAGCACAAACGTTGTCCATGATGACAAGGTTTACGAGAGCATTGAGCGATATCGGTCGTCAGGCACAAACAAAACCTGTGTGACTTAGCACCATTTTTTACGTTTAACTTAAGGCACCTCTGTTCCTTGTCGGCAGTCGATACAATTATAAACATCAAAATGCACTTGCATAGTTAATACATAACATCACGTATGCCTTATCTATACAAAAAAAACAGCGTCGTCACTGCTGCAGCCGATGATGTAGCAACAGCAGCAGCAGCAGTACAACACCGTCTATCACGTAACACTACTCTCACACTGCGGTAACCTAGGAGACCATTTTCATACATACTTGACAGCGACTGACTCTCGTCCGGAGATTGCCAGCCTTAAGAGTTTGGGGTTGGGGTGCTACGAACTGAGAGTGCGAATCTATAGTTGTGAGCCAGAAGCTGTATTTATTTGCGAAGTAATGACAGGTTCCGCGCGCCCCATTACATTCGATAAACGGCGTGGCGCGGAAATCTTCAAGACAGCTGCCAGGGCTTGATAGTGACTGGCCACCTCCACCTGGTCCTGCTGCTGTGTGCTGAAAAAGGAAAAAAATTATGTTTTTAATAATTTAATCCTTCAATTAAATGCAAAAAATGGTGGTATTATTATTATAAAAAAAAGGGACCTCATTATGCAAAATGGACCATGAATGATGAAAGAAATCGGTTAACTTGTAAGTGAATTTTAAACTATTACCAAGTGAAAGCTGTCAATACCAGATCTTCTCTAACCCAGAATTCCCTGAAAACCGGACATTTTTTTCATTATCCCTTTTTAAATATTAGTAAATTTTGGTTTCATGGGTGCCAAGTTTAGAGGAAGTTCAGTATAATTATATGCATTTAAAAAAAAAAAAAATTTACCAGTCACAAATTTAGTATAAAATTGCTATGCTTTGCAGATTTGGCCATTAAACATTGATAAATTTACACCAAAAAACCCCCCTAATTATTATTAGTTAAAAACAAATGGGTGATAATCACATATTATCATGGCAAAATTTTTAAAACAATTCTTATTACTTTAAAAAAATCAAAGAGCGTAATAAACATGTTATTACCATGGCGAAACTGTAACCAATCCAGAGTCCATTCCATCCCGATGGGCAGTCTGGTATTTGCAGCGTCTGACTGTGGATGGCGATGACGTTGCTGGGGGAGTCGCAGACCACGCAGCGGCTGATGAAGGGAACGATCTCCTGCTCCTGCACTGGCATCATTGGAATGGCAGCGTTGGTGGACAGCCAATAGGAGCGGTCGTTACGGCTGGCGTAGTTACACACGTTGTCCATGTTGCAGAAGAGGAACGGCATTGTGCTGAATCTCTGCATGCACGATCCTGCCCAGCCTGGCGAGAAGAGACGGAAACGTTTATTTAAAAAGACAGATTCATTAATAGAAGAAGAAGTTTGTTTTGTTTAACAAACCACAAGAATACATTGATTTATTAATCATCGGCTATTGAATGTCAAACATTTTGGTAATTTTGACATATAGTCTTAGAGAGGAAACCCTTTACATTTTTCTATTAGTAGTAAGGGATATTTTATATGCACCATTCCATAAACAATATAGCATATACCACCGCCTTTAATCTACCAGTCGTGGTGCACTGGCTGGAGCGAGAAACGGGCCCACTGACAGGGATCAATCCATAAAAGATCACACATCAAGCGAGTGCTTTACCACTGGGCTATGTCCCATCCTGATTCATTAATAGATTTAGACAAACAAACAAAAAAAGTAAAAGTTTGTTTTATTTAACCATGCCTCTAGTGCACATTGATTTTTATCTTATCATTGGACATCAAACATATGGTCATTCTGACATATTTCTTTAGAGGAAACCCGCTGCCGCCACATAGGCTACTCTTTCTGATAAGTAGCAAGGGGTCTTTTATATGCACTTTCCCACAGACAGGACAGCACATACCACAGTCTTTGATGAACCAGTTTGTGGACCACTGGATGGAACAGAAAATAGCCCAAACTGCAAATGGGTCTACTGAGAAGGATTGATCTGATGACCGATCGCTTTACAAGTGGACACGCTACCGCTTGAGTTACATCCCACTCCCAGATAAACAAAGCAGTGCATGAAAGCACAATACAGTTTTTCTGAACAATAAAATCCTGGGCTAGCTCTGCCACTCACCAAATTCGCCATTTGCTAATTTTAAGAACAATTGGCAATTTTGTTTATAATCTGGCAAAAAAAATTGTGTAATAATTGATATTTAAAAAAAAAAAAAAAAAAAAAAAGTTTTGCATTTTCGATATAATTTGGCGAAATATTTGGACCATCCAGAGTTAGCACTGAAAGTGTGAACACATTCAAGCTTGTACCTCTGCCCAGACAGTCGATGATTAATAGATCAATGTGCTCTAGTTGTGTCGTTAAACAAAACAAACTTTAGTCTCTGTGTTAAATGTTTTTTTTTTAGAAAAGATGCTTACCCAAATCTTGATGATGCGACTTCTCGTTGCCCTCGATGTACAGCAGAGAGTATCCCTCCCACATCTGCGTCTGGCCGCGGGGGCATCTTGGAATGTCTACAGACTGGCTGTGTCGTACGAGCAGGTAGCCGGTCGGGGGCACGGACCCAGCGGGACCTCGCTCTCCCTTGATACCAATAGCACCAGACTGACCTGAAACAAGACAGAAAAAGCATTTTGAATGTGACCAGCATATATATAGAATACTAAACGAGCTTGCCTGTCATACCATTTTTATGAAATGAGTGAACAGTTTTGATATTTGATGAACGAAAGCAAGTCAAATACCAACACTGTTCACAAGTTTCATAAAAATGGTATGACAGGCAAGCTAGTTTAGTATTTTATTATTACAAACCAACTGGAAACAAGCTGCAATGCAGAAGTTAGCAGATGTCGAGATCTACTACACATTATTTTTCTAAGAATTGGGTCAACAAGTGATCTACCTCATGCCAATATTACACTAGTTAGATATTGAGTGATTGTTATGACATGAGCAATATCTTACACTGGTGTGTAATAAAAACTATTATTACCTCATACATATTCTACATGACTTCTGATTGGTCAGTGTTACATCACGTGTGATTCCGTTTGAGAGTTTCTTACCTCATGCATATTCTACATGACTTCCGATTGGTTAATGTTACGTCACATGTGATTCCGTTTAAGAGTTTCTTACCTCAAAAAATATTCTACATGACTTCCAATTGGTCAGTGTTACGTCACGTGTGATTCCGTTTGAGAGTTTCTTACCTCATGTATATTCTACATGACGTCCGATTGGTTAATGTTACGTTACGTGTGATTCCGTTTGAGAGTTTCTTACCTCATGCATATTCTACATGACGTCTGATTGGTTAATGTTACTACATGTGTGATTCTGTTTGAGAGTTTCTTACCTCGTGCATATTATACATGACTTCCGACTGGTTAATGTTAAGTCAAGTCTGATTCCATTTGAGATCATATGGCACTGCTCTGTGGATTTGCAAACCCATAAATCACCATATTACACTAATTCTGGGGAATCCTCTTAGCACTGACCAATGAGGGGATATAACAGGTGTGTGGCATGTATGACAACAAGAGACAAGCACCTGTTATGGCTGGAGAGACAAGGACCAAGATGTGGAGGTGGACAGCTAACGAAAGTTGAAAGATAAAAGAAGCTGCAAGATCGGGAAGAATTAAGATAGAATTCAAAGGAGAGAAAAGAAAGAGGGCACTGGCATAAAAAAAAAAAAAAAAAAATCCAGACCCCACAAAAAAGAAAATACCCGTAGACACCCCAAAAAATGACACAAATAAAAAGAAAAAAAGAAAAGAAAAAAAAATGACACAAAAAAAAATAAAAAAAAAATGACACAAATAAAAAGAAAAAGAAAAGAAAAGAAAAAAATAGAAGAAAAAAATGACACAAATAAAAAGAAAAAGAAAAGAAAAAAAAAAAAGAAGAAGAAAAAAGAAGAAGAAGGAAAAGAAGCTGTACCTGGAGTTCCATCTGTTCCAGGGAGTCCGTCGAGTCCGGGAAGTCCAGGTTGTCCAGGATCTCCCTTGAATCCAGGCAGTCCATCGTCTCCACGACGTCCGGGCAGTCCATCAATTCCTGGCCGACCTGGCTCTCCCGGGAGCCCTTGTACTCCGGGAATCCCTGACAGCCCTGGCTCTCCCTTCTGTCCCTTGGGTCCCATTGGAAGGTCTTCGATGTGAATCACCCCTGGAGGGCCCTGGTCTCCCTTGTAACCTGGCTGGCCAGTACGACCTAGATGGAGGTAAAAAAAAACAGAAACAAATTTGATCAGAAAGAAACATTAAAATATTGTAGTTCTGTGCATAGTTCATGAGGTAGTTCTGTGCATAGTTCATGAGGTAGTTCTGTGCATAGTCCATGAGGTAGTTCTGTGCATAGTTCATGATGTAGTTCTGTGCATAGTTCATGAGGTGGTTCTGTGCATAGTTCATGAGGTGGTTCTGTGCATAGTTCATGAGGTGGTTCTGTGCATAGTTCATGAGGTGGTTCTGTGCATAGTTCATGAGGTGGTTCTGTGCATAGTTCATGAGGTGGTTCTGTGCATAGTTCATGAGGTAGTTCTGTGCATAGTTCATGAGGTGGTTCTGTGCATAGTTCATGAGGTGGTTCTGTGCATAGTTCATGAGGTGGTTCTGTGCATAGTTCATGAGGTAGTTCTGTGCATAGTTCATGATGTAGTTCTGTGCATAGTTCATGAGGTGGTTCTGTGCATAGTTCATGAGGTGGTTCTGTGCATAGTTCATGAGGTAGTTCTGTGCATAGTTCATTAGGTGGTTCTGTGCATAGTTCATGAGGTAGTTCTGTGCACAGTTCATGAGCCAGACATACGTTTTTAGATTTGACTACCAAATTAACGGACTAAAAAAAAGCCAATGTGATTTTCAATTAGCCTGGGCCTAGTTTCACGAAGCAATCTTAGAACTAAGTTTATTGTAAGTGTATAAGGTAGTTATGCACTTAAGGTGATCTTAGCACTAAGATATCTGAAGTGTATGAAAATATGTGATGGCCATGTCAGAAAGCCAGCTAATGTTTCGTAATGCATCCCATGATACCCTCTGCACACACCAGTTACTACTACTACTAATAGGCTGCAAATCTTAACATTTGTTATAATCTGGTAATAACACCATCAAGCTATGAAACTTATGACACCAGCTAATAATAATATACGCTGCAAAAAATCTTACTACACATTGCTGCAAGCTATGAAAGTAGTCATATGCTGCAGTATCCTAGTCATATGTTCCATTGCCCTAAAAACTAAACACAATCTTACAGGCAAACTGGTGGTGCCTTATTTTACATGTTAGTAATTGGACATCATACACTAACACAACTCCTGAAAGTTGTTTTATTACAAAAACATGAAACCATTCACACTTCTTTATTTTGACTGTGTGCTGTTGTGTTATATTTTAAGACACTTGTTAAAGTTTGCCGTGATGCCTTGCCTTTTGGATGTAATGCCCTAAACAAAATCTCCACAGGTCAAGGCCAAATAGCCATGTTCTCTTATTTGCCAAATTCAAAGCCTGAATAAGCTGCAAAACAGAACAATAAGCTGTAAAACACAAGATAATTAAACTGGACGAACCAGATACAGCTCTATAGTCCAAAGGTTCAATGGTCTAAAGGTTTAATGGTCCGAAGGTTCAACCCTAACCCTAACGCTAGGTTCAGTAGTCCGATGGTTTATAGACCTAACCCTGGATTATTGAACCTTTGGACTATAGAGCGGTCCTTGGATGAACCAGCATGTGTAAAAAAACACAGACATACCTGGACTTCCTTTGAGACCTGGCAGTCCATCCAGTCCGGGATCACCCTTCGGTCCTTGCAAGCCTGGAAGTCCGGGGAGTCCAGAATCTCCCTTTGATCCCTTCAAGCCCAGTTGTCCTGGCAACCCAGCATTTCCTTTAAAGGTAAACAAAAGCAAGGTTAGCCCACATTTAATAATTAGTGCATATAATAATTATAATACGCTAGTGGCTATTGTATGTCTTTATGTAAACTAAGACAGGGTTAGCCAACACTTAATAATTAGTCCATATAACAATAATTAATAAGCTAGTGGCAATAGATTCCTTTTCTTCTTTTTTTAACTTCTTTAACATTAACCATATTTCATAATATAAATTACTATTAATTGTAAGGTTCAAAATATTTTTGAATTTATGAAATTAATACATGACACTCGGACAATTTTGTCGAATTTAACAGCAACAAATTGCCTGAATGCCCTAAAAATTAAAGAGCATCTTACGGCCAAACCGACTGTGCCCTATTTTGCAATGTTACTAATTGGTCATCATACTGAATTTTTTTTTTTTTTTAATTTTTTTTTTTGAAAATGTGATATCGTTTACACTTCTATATTTTGAATGGGTGCTGTTTTGTCATAATAAAACACTTGTCGCCTTACTTTATAATGCCTTAAAAACATCTCCATTGGTCTAAGGCAAATGAAAATTGACCTCTAATTTGCCAAATTCGAAGTTTTAAACTTCACTTTCATGAATAACCTAAACTATCAATTGACATCACTAAATGTTCATGAGACTCACCCTTTGGTCCTTGCAGTCCCGGCAAGCCCGGCCGTCCACCCTCTCCAGGGTAACCCCGATCACCTTTGTCGCCCTTCATTCCTGGTAATCCTGGCAAACCATCCTTACCATTAAATCCTGGTGGCCCATCCTGACCTAAATGGTTAAAACAATGATTAGGCTTCACATGTCTTAAAACAAATACTGCGATAAATTAATTTGTTTTTAGCACAAAATGCAGACATTTGTAACACATCTGGTAATAACAACAATAAGCTATGAAACTTAACACACCAGGTAATAATAATAATAATAACAGGCTGCAGTCCAGTTTAAAAATTTTACTTTTGCTTATTTAAAGCATATACAACTGTAAGCAAGGATATTAAGATATAACATTTGACAATTTTTTCTTCTTCTCAATTTTCTATTTTTAATTTTCTCAATTTTGTATTTAAAAAAAGAAAACCAAACAAATAACTTTTCACCATATTTTATACATACAAAGTCATAGTTACTAAGTGATAAACTACTTCTGACCATGATCTACGAAGTGTGTGATGATTACCTGGTCATAGTGTTAGTTAGTAAATCAACTAAACATAGACGTGATAAACTATCTATAAATTGTGTGATGTGTACCTGGTCATAGTGTTAGTTAGTAAAACACATAGACATAGACATGATAAACTATCTATAAATTATGTGATGTGTACCTGGTCATAGTGTTAGTTAGTAAATCACATAAACATAGACATGATAAACTATCTATAAATTGTGTGATGTGTACCTGGTCGTAGTGTTAGTTAGTAAATCACATAAACATAGACGTGATAAACTATCTATAAATTGTGTGATGTGTACCTGGTCATAGTGTTAGTTAGTAAAACACATAGACATAGACATGATAAACTATCTATAAATTATGTGATGTGTACCTGGTCATAGTGTTAGTTAGTAAATCACATAAATATAGACATGATAAACTATCTATAAATTGTGTGATGTGTACCTGGTCGTAGTGTTAGTTAGTAAATCACATAAACATAGACGTGATAAACTATCTATAAATTATGTGGTGTTTACCTGGTCGTCCTGGTAACCCTGCATTTCCCTTTTCACCGCGGACTCCTTCACCTGGGAGTCCTGCATCTCCCTTCTCTCCAGGTAGACCATCAAGACCAGGCAGACCTGAGGAACACAGACAACACAACTAACATGAAGAAATAAACAAACACTGTGTAAGTCAATGATTCAAGGATCCCCATTCTTGACATTGTCACATTGGTATGGGGCAATAAATAGTAATAAATCAAAAAATATATATATACACACAAATACATGTATATACATACATATATATATCAGTGTTCTCGCTGCTCCATTTTAGCGGGGCGGCCCGCCCCGCTATTGCATTTTGCCGCCCTCCTTCAAGTTCTCTGCCCTCCTTTATTTTTCTGCACCCCTCTTTATTTTCCAGCACCTATCTCCGCTATTTCCAAATGCACACTTTTTTCCACACAAAAAAACCCCACAACGATCAGTCTGCACACTGGACATCGAAGGAAACAAGCCGCGTTGTGTACAAAAAAGCAACTGATGAAACATTTACGACAGTTACCGTAACGTAATTTAATAGTATTTTTAACGGCCTCTATTTTGTCCCATAACTGTATCCATTTGTATGTTTAATACAAACAATAAAAGTTATATTTTATTTGAGTAATGAAAACATTTTTATTTTTTATGGATTCGGCAATCTCCGACTGAAAAACCCCCATTTATTTGGCGCCAAATTTGTCACGTGATCAGAACGGTCACTCTATATTTTGTTTCCACTAACTTTCGTCTGATATTTTGTCCTCAGTTACAGATATAATTGATTGTAACTGACGATTTTTCTTTCTGTCACTTCTGTCATTCAGTTTATTCAGCAGTTCTTATAATATATTGTAAACTTTTAATTTTGGGAGAATATCACCACTTATAAAATCAATGGAAGTGGTAGTGTTTAGCATTAAAATCATTCATCTTGGGTGCCAAATAATATACCGGGTATACACCGCCACTACAAAAACGAAACTACTTTTTATCAGTTGGCAATAATATTTTATCACAACGATCGATTCATTTGATGAAGATGGGAATAACAAAAAAACAAAAAAAATGTTTTCGACATTAGTGGATCACACAAACGTCTTTTTTGTTTTTCGTATATCTTGAAATCTTTATTAAAATAATATTAAAACTTTGATCGGTTCAGCAAAACCGGAACTGCCAGTGAATATCAGACCGATAACATCTTCGGTTCAGTTAAAAGACGAGTCTGCTTGTATTTCGTATAAACTTTTTGTAATCAAAATAAGGAGTATGTCTTTCCACAAAGTCTATCAACACACAACAACATGGTAACCACCAAGCTCTCTCCCAACCCCCCCCCCCCCCCCCCCCCCTTTTTTTTTTTTTTTTTTTGAAGGGTGTGGTGCTGCGCGGCCGCCCTCCTTTAATTTTCACCCAGCGAGAACACTGTATATGTATATATATATATACTTTTACTAAACCAAATAACTTTGAAAATACTAAGATTAGGCTTAAACAACAGGCGACAAACGCTATGTATTTTGTTCTGGCAAAAGCAAAAAGAAAAAAAAAGAAACCAAAAAGAAACAAAAAACATGAATAAATAAACAATCAAACAAATAAATAAATAATAATAATTTAAAAAAACACACACTAAAAATAAATAAAGAAAGAAAGAAAGAAATATATTTATACATTAATGAATATTCAATTAAACAAGTATCTATATTTATAATTATTAACAAAAAACCCAAACAAATTCTATTACATTCATTACAATATACAGGGCTTCTAGATTATGGTAGCCCTACTCCCATGGCTAGTGATATTCAATGTTGGGCTAGTAAATAACTACTATTGCCATGCCCGACGAGGCTTCTAGATTATGGTAGCCCCACTCCCATGGCTAGTGATATTCAATGCTGGGCTAGTAAATAACTACTATTGCCATGCCCGATGGCTAGTGAATTTTGTTTTTGTTAAATGTTGCAGTTAAGTCTATTTTGTCTGCTCTACCTCAAACACCCAATGTTAGAGTTTTTAAGCTCTATTTCTCCCTTTAGGCAACATATCTGATTATTACAATTATTTAGTAAAATTCTATTAAAGTAAAGCAGGGCTAGTGAATTTTTAATTGTGGCTAGTAAAAAAATGTAATCACTGATCCCATGGCTAGTGGATTTTATAAAAATTCTAGAAACCCTGCAATATAACTTCATTCAATTGGTCCACCCATAGCAACATGAGTTTGTTAATTTCTCAATGAGTGTAAAACATTATGTTGTCAGGAAACATCATATTATAGTCATTTTATATTGGTACTTTTATATTGGTACTTTTATGGACCCAAAAATAATTCAGAATAAAATATGCATTTTTAGCGTTATTATTTGTAAGTATTATTAAATTTAATTAATAGGATTGTCTGCTATGTTTTTTTACGTTCATTTGGGTATGAAAAAAAAAAATCTGCAAACTGATGTGTGAACAGTTTCGCAGATGATTTTTTTTTCATACCACAATGAATGTAAAAGAAATAACTGACAATCCTTAAATAATAAACATTTGAACACAAATACATTTATTTTAAATAATAATAAACAAAAAATATTTAAAGTAAAGGGCTTTGGTGAAGTTTTTTCTTTCTATTTTGACAGTATATTTTATTTATATTTTTAACAGTAAATATTACTAGTATATGGAAATCCATTCTAAAAATACTGTTATCAGTAAATAATAATTAGTGCACACATACCTGGACTTCCTTTCATGCCTGGCAGCCCGTCATTACCACGGGGACCAACTCGTCCTGGCTCTCCTTTCAGACCAGCGGTGGATCGACCAGGTAAACCTGGGAGACCCTCAGGACCAGGTAGACCTAGAAATCAACATCAGGTGTAATAAAGGAAATAGTATGTAATGCAGGTGTAATAAAGTAAATAGTAAGCACTGCAGGTGTAATAAAGGAAATAGTACATAATGCAGGTGTAATACAGGAAATAGTACATACTGCAGGTATAATAATGGAAATAGTACATAATGCAGGTGTAATAAAGGAAATAGTATGTAATGCAGGTGTAATACAGGAAATAGTACATAATGCAGGTGTAATAACGGAAATAGTATGTAATGCAGGTGTAATACAGGAAATAGTACATAATGCAGGTGTAATAACGGAAATAGTATGTAATGCAGGTGTAATACAGGAAATAGTACATAATGCAGGTGTAATAAAGGAAATAGTATGTAATGCAGGTGTAATACAGGAAATAGTACATAATGCAGGTGTAATAACGGAAATAGTATGTAATGCAGGTGTAATACAGGAAATAGTACATAATGCAGGTGTAATAAAGGAAATAGTATGTAATGCAGGTGTAATACAGGAAATAGTACATACTGCAGGTGTAATAACGGAAATAGTATGTAATGCAGGTGTAATACAGGAAATAGTACATACTGCAGGTGTAATACAGGAAATAGTACATAATGCAGGTGTAATAAAGGAAATAGTACATAATGCAGGTGTAATACAGGAAATAGTACATACTGCAGGTATAATAATGGAAATAGTACATAATGCAGGTGTAATAAAGGAAATAGTATGTAATGCAGGTGTAATACAGGAAATAGTACATACTGCAGGTGTAATAACGGAAATAGTATGTAATGCAGGTGTAATAAAGGAAATAGTACATAATGCAGGTGTAATACAGGAAATAGTACATACTGCAGGTATAATAATGGAAATAGTACATAATGCAGGTGTAATAAAGGAAATAGTATGTAATGCAGGTGTAATACAGGAAATAGTACATAATGCAGGTGTAATACAGGAAATAGTACATACTGCAGGTGTAATAAAGGAAATAGTACATAATGCAGGTGTAATAAAGGAAATAGTACATACTGCAGGTGTAATAACAGAAATAGTACATACTGCAGGTGTAATACAGGAAATAGTACATAATGCAGGTGTAATAAAGGAAATAGTACATAATGCAGGTGTAATAAAGGAAATAGTACATAATGCAGGTGTAATAACAGAAATAGTACATACTGCAGGTGTAATACAGGAAATAGTACATAATGCAGGTGTAATAAAGGAAATAGTATGTAATGCAGGTGTAATACAGGAAATAGTACATACTGCAGGTGTAATAACGGAAATAGTATGTAATGCAGGTGTAATAAAGGAAATAGTATGTAATGCAGGTGTAATAAAGGAAATAGTACATAATGCAGGTGTAATAAAGGAAATAGTATGTAATGCAGGTGTAATACAGGAAATAGTACATACTGCAGGTGTAATAACGGAAATAGTATGTAATGCAGGTGTAATAACAGAAATAGTATGTAATGCAGGTGTAATAAAGGAAATAGTACATACTGCAGGTGTAATAACGGAAATAGTATGTAATGCAGGTGTAATAAAGGAAATAGTATGTAATGCAGGTGTAATAAAGGAAATAGTATGTAATGCAGGTGTAATACAGGAAATAGTACATACTGCAGGTGTAATAACGGAAATAGTATGTAATGCAGGTGTAATAACAGAAATAGTATGTAATGCAGGTGTAATAAAGGAAATAGTACATACTGCAGGTGTAACAACGGAAATAGTATGTAATGCAGGTGTAATAAAGGAAATAGTACATACTGCAGGTGTAATAACGGAAATAGTATGTAATGCAGGTGTAATAAAGGAAATAGTATGTAATGCAGGTGTAATAAAGGAAATAGTACATAATGCAGGTGTAATAACGGAAATAGTATGTAATGCAGGTGTAATAACAGAAATAGTATGTAATGCAGGTGTAATAAAGGAAATAGTACATACTGCAGGTGTAATAACGGAAATAGTATGTAATGCAGGTGTAATAAAGGAAATAGTATGTAATGCAGGTGTAATAAAGGAAATAGTACATAATGCAGGTGTAATAAAGGAAATAGTATGTAATGCAGGTGTAATACAGGAAATAGTAGATACTGCAGGTGTAATAACGGAAATAGTATGTAATGCAGGTGTAATAAAGGAAATAGTATGTAATGCAGGTGTAATAAAGGAAATAGTACATAATGCAGGTGTAATAAAGGAAATAGTACATAATGCAGGTGTAATACAGGAAATAGTACATAATGCAGGTGTAATACAGGAAATAGTACATACTGCAGGTGTAATAACAGAAATAGTATGTAATGCAGGTGTAATAAAGGAAATAGTATGTAATGCATGTGTAATAACGGAAATAGTATGTAATGCAGGTGTAATAAAGGAAACCTTATGCAATACAGGTGTAATAAAATAGACATTAGGCCTACAGGGTACAGGTGTACTAAAGGACACCTTTCGGAAATACAAGTATATGTAATCAAGAACACCTTACAGAACACCTTATACATGTATATGAATACAGAAGCATTGAATACAGAAATAAGTAATTAATATCTGGAGTGATTTTGACAAAAATATTAAATAAAACAAATTGTAATAATCACATCACAATAAAGGAATAAATAAAGGAATAAATAAAACATACACCTTTCAGTTAAGGGAAATGTTGTAAGTGAATCGATTTGTTATTATTTTATACACTGGTCGGCGGGGTTTTCTCCACAATATCTGATAGCACAGACTAAAAGTAATCTGGATTTGAGGAAATGAAATTCTGCAGAAGGAAAGAAATTCTGAATAAAGGAAAGAAATTGTGGATAAATGAGTAGAAATTGTGGATAAAGGAGTAGAAATTGTGGATAAAGGAAAGAAATTGTGGATAGAGAGTAGAAATTGTGGATAAGGAGTAGAAATTGTGGATAAAGGAGTAGAAATTGTGGATAAAAGAAAGAAATTGTGGATAAAGAGTATAAATACTGCATGTTACCTCTATCTCCTTTAGATCCCATTATTCCAGGTAATCCATCGAGTCCAGGTAATCCAGGCTCACCTGGCTCACCTAGAACAAACAACAATACACTGTAGCCATGACAACAATTACACAGATTTATACCAAACAATAAAAGAAATGTATTAAAACAGAATCCTGTCTAAACTGTATCCTGATTAAAACAGAATCCTGTCAAAACTGTATCCTGATTAAACAGAATCCTGTCTAACTTTATCCTGATTAAAACAGAATCCTGTGTAAACTGTATCCTGATTAAAACAGAATCCTGTCAAAACTGAATCCTGTCTAAACTTTATCCTGATTAAAACAGAATCCTGTCTAAACTGGTCAACTTTCATGGTCCCGACTTTTCTAATTATAAAACGCAACTCTGTAAATACCGGATTCTGTCTAAATTGGATAATATCCATTGCAATATAACAGTAACATTCTTTACAATAGTAATATTTTTAATAGCCATAACATTCTTTTAACAGTAACTTTCATTATAATATATGTATAACAGTAACATTCTTTATAAGAATAATATTCTTTATTGCAATAACAATCTTCATAACAGTGATGTTCTTAACAGTAACATTCTTTATAAGAATAATATTCTTTATTGCAATAACAATCTTCATAACAGTGATGTTCTTAACAGTAACATTCTTTATAAGAATAATATTCTTTATTGCAATAACAATCTTCATAACAGTGATGTTCTTAACAGTAACATTCTTTATAAGAATAATATTCTTTATTGCAATAACAATCTTCATAACAGTGATGTCCTTAACAGTAACATTCTTTATAACAGTAATGTTTGTTATAACAATAATATTCTTTATAATATAATTCACATTTTTAAATAATAATAACATTATTCATAATATTAAAATTAATATTAATATTAATAAAAACCTAACAACAACAATAACATAATGTTCTTTATAACATAATGTTCTTTATGTCAATAACATTCTTTATAACAATAACATTGTTTATATGTTGCTGTACAATGTTACATTATAAACTCTTTGTACACAATGAATGTGTACAACACATAAGATGTGAAAGCAAGGTATATAAAGTTGTGATGTGTATGTTTGTACTAGTAACATACCTGAGAGTCCAGGAAGGCCAGGCTGTCCAGCATTACCCTTGTCACCTGGCAGTCCATTAAGTCCTGGTAAACCATTATCACCTGGCTGACCCTTCAATCCAGGCACACCTGTAACACAAAACAGGTGATAAACAGTACAATAAATAATAAACATGTAGCTATTAGTATAAAGACATAAGTGAAATTATATAATCTTTACTATATGTCTGAGGAAAGAATACACTCATGTCACCTTAGTCTGTGCAGCACAAAAGTCTGTGCATGTTAATTACATTACATTATGTTTTGAAACAAGTGTTGGGGAATGTTTGTAAACAAACAAACAATGTTAATTTAATCCATAAAACAATACATCTTGATTGTAAATATATGTATAAAACTGACAGGTAACAATTTGATTGGAAAAGCTCAGAATTAATGCACTAAAAGTATACTTTTGCCAGCCTCGATCAACATGTTTTTGTATCACCTGTCAACACGTGTCTGTCACCACTGTAATGATTAACCTTGTATATCAACTTACACAAGTTTACATCAAAGCTTCAATACATACCTTATTGTAATTTATGAATCCATAAATTAAATAAATGTTTTATTTTATCTGTTAACGTAAACATCCAAGCATACTTTGAATTTATCTCCGAGTGACACAATGCAATATGGCTGCCCAAACTCTGAAGCTTGCACTTACAGCATTTTTTGCTAGTCTGTTTCAAAATTATCATTGATTGTCCTATATGTCTAATGAACACTATTTGTGCTCATTTACACACTTAATAACAGACAACTTTTGTTGAATAATGATCCAAAACTTTTACATTGGCTTTTTTTATATTGTCATTTTGTGTTGTCCGAACTAAGGAGCATGGAACACCATTTATATTTATCTCATTTGCATAATCTAAATGTTTCTGAAACAGACTATAATAGGAAGTGTTTGTTGTTTAGAACTTTAAAAAAAGTTGGATCCATTATTTGTTGTTGTTTCGGTAAACATTAGATACAGAAGTGGTTGTTTTAATGTTTGCTGTGCAGACTTATGTGTCGTCATGCAGGCCAGTAAATACAGGGGGTCCCAATAAAAATGCGCTCATTACTTGAGTTTAAACAAAATTAAAATTAAAATAACGTTCAGTAGTAACATGTTTATTGTTCCATTGTACTGTGGCGGTGAAACAAATATTTTTAAAGAAAGATTTTAACTTTAAACTATAACACAAATGCTTAGGTGCGCAGACTTAAGTGCCACCAGTGTATTCATAGAAACAAAATGTGGTGTGTTTTTTATTTTAAGATAATATATTTTAAGATCACTGATATATTAAAGACATTATATATCCTATCCTTCAGTGCATTCTACATTAGAAATATACATACACCTTATATTTCCTTCAGTACATTCTGCAGTAGAAATATACATAAACACATTTTACTACCTACGAGGTACAGCATAACGAGGGTCATATTTATTGTACGATTTCCCTCGTATGTCATAACTAAATCATATGTACTCCTGACATTGTCGTTTAACGATTGGCTGTTGTAAGAGTACATTTCTTCCTGATTGGTTGACATGACATTCCACAGATACTACTTTCTTCATTAATACATTTTTATTTCAAGTGTAAGCTGATCACATGCCGTAATGACAAATACTTGTTTTTAATTAATTTAATAAAACATTAATTGATTATTTATGATAACTTGTATTATATTATGATGTAGTTGTGACACATCAAACACTTAATTATGAATATAACATTCACAACTGTTAGAAATCTATACTAAGGTCGACGAGTCACTTTTCGCACCCTTGTTTTGGCTTCGTACATAATAAATGTAGCATATCTTACCGTAATTTCACTTGAAAGCCATATTTAGTAAAAGATACAATGTTTTAATCACAAGATTTTCTTCAAACACATTCAGGTGCGTTAATAATGTTTAAAAAAAAAAAAAAATCAATAGCAATGTTGCACTGGAATTTTTCCAGCATTCTTAAAACGGAAACGTCATGTACCCAATTTATAGTTATTGTAAGGAGATGAAAAGTGACGTCATTGGAATACTGACGTCATTCAAATTCAAAACTAATTATTTCAATTACTGTGTATTTGTTTGCTTTTTAGTATACACATGCTTTACAATTTACAGCTGTTGATACATGTGTACTCTTTACTTATGGGCATATAAATATCACATAACTTTAGAACAGGTTGTGATTTGGTTTTCAAGACATCAACGAACAAACATTACTCTGCCGTTAAGGAAACGTTAGTTTGTAAACAATGACTGGAATGTTCATTTAGCAAGACAGTGCTATCGTAATAAACAGAATATTACATTCGTCTCCATGACAGACGATGTTTACGACACTCGTGCCTAAATTATCGCATTTCCCTTGGTCTCGCTAGGGAAATATGATAATTTATATATTTCCTTTAATGTATGCTACAGAAGAAATATACATAAACACATTATATTTTCAGTCAGTGCACCATAACTGGTATATCAAAGGCCATGATATGTGCTATTCTGTCTGTGGGATGGTGCATACAAAAGATCCCTTTCTACTAATGACAAATGTAGTGGATTTCCTCTCTAAGACTACATATCAGAATTACCAAATGTTTGACATCCAATAGTCAATGATTAATAAATCGATGTGCTCTAGTGGTGTCGTTAAACAAAACAAACTTTAACTGAAGATTACGTCAGAATTACCAAATATTTGACATCCAATAGTCGATGATTAATAAATTGATGTGCTCTAGTGGTGCCATTAACAAAACAAAATTTAACTCTAAGACTATATGTCAGAATTACCAAATGTTTGACATCAAATAGTCGATGATTAATAAATCGTAGTTCTCTAGAGGTGTCGTTAAACAAAACAAACTTTAACTGAAGATGATGTCGGAATTACCAAATGTTTGACATCCAATAGTCGATGATTAATAAATCAATGTGCTCTAGTGTTGTCGTTAAACAAAACAAAAAACACAAATTAAAACCGTACCTGGCTCCCCATCGTGTCCATTGCGTCCTGGGTCTCCTTTAGGTCCTGGCAGACCAGGAAGTCCGGGCCTTCCTTCGTTACCACGGTCACCCTTCAGTCCTGGGGGTCCTTGCAGACCAGGCAGACCAGAGTTTCCCTTGGCTCCAAACTCCCCTGGTAAACCGGGCAAGCCTGGGGCTCCTGGAGTAAACAATTAAATAATGGGGGATCATTTGTCAGTTATCTCCCTTTTAAGATGTCGGAAGCAGCTAAGTGGTAGTGTTTGCTAGTGAGGTTCTGATTAACTGAGTTAGTGATACTCCAATAATAGTTAAATAATTTAATGAAGCTATGTTGCTTGTGTAACTTCCATATTACATAATGTCATTTGCTTTCTTGAACTTGTTAATTAATCAAGTATAAATGTTATGATTGTGTACAATCAAGTATAATTCACAGTTATTTCCCTTAGTTTGATTTCCTTTGTGCAGAGTTAAATATATAATGAATCTATGTTGCTTTTATCATATAACATAATGTTATTTATTTGTACCAGTTAAAACAAAAAAGTAACTTTCATATTACTGTTAAATAATTATGTAAAACATTTGTAATTAACAATTAAATAATTATGTAAAACATTTGTAATTAACAATTAAATAATTATGTAAAACATTTGTAATTAACAATTAAATAATTATGTAAAACATTTGTAATTAACAATTAAATAATTATGTAAAGCATTTGTAATTAACAATTAAATAATTGAGTAAACCTGTCTCTGACACTTATATAATAAAACATATTAGATAAATAAATCTTTTTTTAATAATTTAATTATTTAAATGATTAATTTAGTAAGACTCATGTAACAATTCAATAAACAATGTTGATAATTTAATGATTTAGTAAACAGTTAATTTAGTAAACCTTGTTTAACAGGTAAATAAAGAATGAAGTACATTGATTACTGTTTTACAGGTAAATAAAGAATGAAGTACATTGATTACTGTTTTACAGGTAAATAAAGAATGAAGTACATTGATTACTGTTTAACAGGTAAATAAAGACTGAAGTACATTAATTACTGTTTTACAGATAAATAAAAATGAAGTACATTGATTACTGTTTTACAGGTAAATAAAGACTGAAGTACATTAATTACTGTTTTACAGATAAATAAAGAATGAAGTACATTAATTACTATTTTACAGGTAAATAAGGAATGAAGTACATTGATTACTGTTATACAGGTAAATAAAGAATGAAGTACATTGATTACTGTTTTACAGGTAAATAAAGAATGAAGTTCATTAATTACTATTTTACAGGTAAATAAAGAATGAAGTACATTGATTACTGTTATACAGGTAAATAAAGAATGAAGTACATTGATTACTGTTTTACAGGTAAATAAAGAATGAAGTACATTGATTACTGTTTTACAGGTAAATATAGAATGAAGTACATTGATTACTGTTTTACAGGTAAATAACGAATGAAGTACAATGATTACCTTTCATGCCTGGTAGTCCATCTCGACCCGGTAAACCAGCCTGACCTGGAAGTCCACCTTCACCCTACAATAACATATATATCTCAGTTTATCTCATGCCGACATAAAGACAATTAACATCTAGAATATACTGATAAAATAACACAAAAATAATCATTACCCTCCCCCCACCCCCAACAAAAAAACCCCAAGTACATCAGCATTCACCAAAGCTTAATGCAAAAATGTTTATTTTTGTGCACAAATACATGCTTTTCACTAATGTCCACAGACCACCTTTTCATAAAAAGCATCCCAGTCCATGTAGAATGAATAATATGTGTACTGTACGTATAGTGTGTGTGTGATGTGTGTGTGTTTGAGAGAGAGAGAGAGAGAGAGAGAGAGAGAGAGAGAGAGAGAGAGAGAGAGAGAGAGAGAGAGAGAGAGAGAGAGAGAGAGAGAGAGAGAGAGAGAGACAGAGACAGAGACAGAGACAGAGACAGAGACAGACAGACAGACAGACAGACACAGAGACGGAGATGGAGAGAGAGAGACAGAGACAGAGAGGCGGGTGTTCAGGGAGGGAGACAGAGAGGGAGGGGAGAGAAGGAGAGACAGAGGAAAAAAGACAGAAAAAATAAGATCTCAAGGGAGAAAAGATGGAGAAAGTGATAAAGAGAGTGAGACCGACACAGGGAGGAATGGAGAGAAAGAGACAAAGAAAGACACAGAGAATAGCGAATACAGACAGCAGAAAGAGACAGAAAGAATAGAGAATACAGATTCAGACAGTAAGGACATATAGATGAATATCACCACTTGGTAGAAGTATGATGAATTTTACCTGACAACACATAATGAGACCATAAGCCCACTTTGTATGCCCACTTTGTATAAGTAAGGTGAATATCACCTAACAACATATAATAAGACCATAAGCCCACTTTGTATAAGTATGGTGAATATCATCTAACAACACATAATAAGACCATAAGCCCACTTTGTATAAGTAAGGTGAATATCACCTAACATATAATAAGACCATAAGCCCAATTTGTATAACTAAGATGAATATCACCTAACAACATATAATAAGACCATAAGCCCACTTTGTAAAAGTAAGGTGAATATCACCTGACAACATATAATAAGACCATAAGCCCACTTTGTACAAGTAAGGTGAATATAACCTGACAACATATAATAAGACCATAAGCCCACTTTGTACAAGTAAGGTGAATATAACCTGACAACATATAATAAGACCATAAGCCCACTTTGTACAAGTAAGGTGAATATCACCTGACAACATATAATAAGACCATAAGCCCACCTTGTCTCCTTTAAGTCCGGGGAATCCCACAGGGCCATCATTACCCTTGGGACCGGGTAGACCCGGCCGCCCGGGTTCTCCATCACGTCCTGAGGGTCCAGGCTGCCCCTGGGGGCCTGGGTTACCAATTCCTGGGAAGCCAGTTTCGCCCTTCAGTCCAGGCAAACCAGGCAGTCCTGAAACAGTCATCATCATATCAGTGATGTCATTAAGTCATTAAGAATAGAAATGGCAGGTGGAAATCAATTTATACTTTAAAGCCATAGTGTTATGTCATGTGTCATAATCAGGTTGACACCGAAGCCAAAGAATGGCAGGATATCATTGGTTTATCTTCAATATTAACATTATATGTTGATGACAAGCTAATATTAACCAATCAGAAACAAGCTTACAAAGACAATTATAACAGATGTTTACAAAGACAATTATAACAGAGATGTTTACAAAGACAATTATAACAGAGATGTTTACAAAGACAATTATAACAGAGTTGTCAAAATGCTCAAATTAGATTGTACAGTGAAACCTCTCAAAACCAGATCCTCTGTAAACCGGAATTCCCTCAAAACCGGCCATTTTTCAGTCCATTTTAAAAAATCAGAAAAGAACTTAACCTCTCTAAACCAGATACCTCTTAAAACCAGACATTTTATGTGGTGCCTAGGGTGTCTGGTTTAGAGGGGTATCACTGTACATCATTGATAATTAACAGATTTATTTTAGGGAGTAAAGAAGTTTACACTTGAAAAAGAAAGAGCATGACCAGCTTGAATATGAATTACATGTATAATAATAATGCCTCAGAGGCATCATGGTTAGGCCATCGGTCTACAGGCTGGTAGGTACTGGGTTCGGATCCCAGTCGAGGCATGGGATTTTTAATCCAGATACTGACTCCAAACCCTGAGTGAGTGCTCCGCAAAGCTCAATGGGTAGGTGTAAACCACTTGCACCGACCAGTGATCGATAACTGGTTCAACAAAGGCCATGGTTTGTGCTATCCTGCCTGTGGGAAGCGCAAATAAAAGATCCCTTGCTGCCTGTCAGATCTATTGGATGTCAAACATATGGTCATTCTGACACTGTTTTTTTTTTTTTTTAGAGGAAACCAGCTGTCGCCACATAGGCTACTCTTTTATGACAGGCAGCAAGGGATCTTTTATTTGCCTCGACTGGGAGCCGAACCCAGTACCTACCAGCCTGTAGACTGATGGCCTAACCACGACACCACCGAGGCCGGTAATAATCTAAGCAAGAAAATTTATTTAATATGTAATTTTAGTCATTAAAAAGGATCTGTTAGTCAGAAACATTTTACAATAACAGCAAATTGATGACAGTCTCTTTACTTTACACAACAAGTCATCTACCGGGTTCAACAAATTATGATATCACCTAAGTTTAAGGACCATAACTCTGTCCAAAATAAGCAAATCGCCATGAAAGTCAAACATGATCTGCAATTCTAAATGATAAAGATATACACAACATTTCAGCTCAATATATTAGTGTATCATGAAAAAAAAGTCAGAAAAACTATATGTGGGACAGATGAACAGACAGACAGTTGGAGGCAAAACTTATAATATACACATTTCAGCTCAATATCTTAGTGTATTATGAAAAAAAAAGGTCAGAAAAACTAAATGTGCGATAGATGAATAGACAGACAGTTGGTGACAAAACTTATAGTCTCCTCTTGTTGGACCAGTAGAGAATTAAAAAGGGAGACAACCCACCTGGAGTTCCGCGGTCTCCAGGCAGACCAGGCAGGCCCGGTTCGCCGGATTCTCCCTTCAAACCTGGCAGAGCAGCTTCCCCTGGTTCTCCCTTTAATCCGGGCAATCCAGGCAGACCACTGGGGCCAGTGGGACCTATAACAGATAAAAAAGATATTCAGTTTTATTACACATTAGTGTAAGACATTACTCGTATTACATATGTGTAAGATAATATTTGTATCACATCAGTGTAAGATATTATTCGGATTATTCAATGTAAGATATATAAAATAATAAATTATCTTGCCTGTCATACCATTTTTATGAAATGAGTGAACAGTTTTGGTATCTGACGAGTGAAAGCTCATCAGATACCAACACTTTTCATAAGTTTTATAAAAATGGTATGACAGGCATGCGAGTATAGTATTTTATTTATTACAAACTAACTACAAACAAGACACAACACAGAAGTAAGCAGATGTCGAGACCTTCTACACATTATGTTTCTATGAAGTGGGTCAGCAAGTGATCTATGTCACGCTCACATCATGCCAATATTACACTAGTTAGATATTGAGTGATTGTTATGTCATGAGCAATATCTTACTCTGGTGTGTAATAAATTACTTGTATCACATCAGTGTAAGATATTACTCATATTACATAGTGTAAGATATTAATTGTATCACATTAGTATAAGATATTACTTGTATAACATCAGGGTAAGATATTACTCATATCACATCAGAGTAAGATATCACTTATATCATAATCACTGAATTTAATATTAATATAGTTTAATATTGGCATGTGCAGACTAGAATGATAGTTTTTTAAAATTTGAATGCACTTGTATAAGGACTTGCCTCGTTCGCCAATTCGTCCAGGGTCTCCCGGTACTCCTGGTAAACCAGCATCTCCCTTGGGGCCTTCCGGACCCTGGGCTCCTGGTAATCCATCTCGACCCATCTCTCCTGGGAATCCACTAACTCCCATAGCACCCTTCTCACCTACAATATAAAATAAAACACAGGTATAATCATATTATAACAGATATTCCATCTTGACCCATCTCTCCTGGGAAACCACTCACCTTTCTCACCTTTAATAAAATAAAACACCGATATTATCATATTATACAAATTGGACGTGATCATTTTTTACATTCATGGAAGTATGAACTATAGAACTTCTGAACACAGTTATGTGTGACTGTCTTTATGTTAAAGCACTAAGCCATTCATATAGTGTGTAATGCAGTTCAGTGGTTCATACTTCCATGAAGGTAAAACAAAAAATCATGTTAAATTTTTAACTAATGGGTATTCTATCTTACAATTACATGTGGCCTCACACCACACTTTGAAACTTTAACAACTGAAGCTATATTTCAAATCTGGTAATGAAACAATTGAATGTGGTTTCATGCCACACTTTCAAACTTTAACAACTGAAACTGTTTCAAACCTGGTAATGAAGCACTTAAATGTGGTCGGATGCCACACTTTCTAACTCTAACAACTGAAACCATATTTCAAACCTGGTAATGAAGCAGATAAATGTGGTCTCATGCCACACTTTTCAACTTTAACAAACGAAACCATATTTCAAACCTAGTAATGAAGCAGTTAAATGTGGTCTGATGCCACACTTTCAAACTATAATAACTGAAACTGTTTCAACTTAGAACTTAGATATGTTTTTAACGTGCTCATATACCTTTATGGTTTCGAACACGCCTACCCAAACCCGGTGATGAAGTAATTAAAAGTGGTCTCATGCAACACTTTGTAACTCCAACAACTGCAACTATGTTTCAAACCTGGTAATCCTGGTAAGCCATCTTGACCAGGTGATCCTGGTTGTCCAGGGAGTCCATCAAGTCCAGGAAGACCACTGTTGCCAGGCAACCCAGACTGGCCAGGGTCACCTTTTGGTCCTGATAAACCTGGAAGTCCAGGAAGTCCAGAGTCACCCTTATTTCCAGGCTCTCCTGTAAGAGAAATCAAATAATTTCAATGAAATATACACATGAATTTGTTAAAAATAATAACTCATACTGAAACGAAAATTTGTTTAACAACACCTCAGCACATTTTTAATAATGGCTATTATTAATGGCTATAATGGGTTTTTTTTTTTACCATGAACTTACATATTACAATTAACAACTTTTCCTTTAAATGATCAATTTTGGCATTTGATTGTCATGTTTGTAGTATCTAAAAATACCAGTCTACATGGCCCAGAAAAATTCAAATGTTGTTATATCTAAACATTTCTCCAAACTTTATTGGTACTCCAGTCTATATGACCCAGGAAATGTTCTTATATCTAAACATTTCTCCAAACTTTACCTGGTATTCCAGTCTATATGACCCAGGAAATGTTCTTATATCTAAACATTTCTCCAAACTTTACCTGGTATTCCAGTCTATATGACCCAGGAAATGTTCTTATATCTAAACATTTCTCCAAACTTTACCTGGTATTCCAGGGAGTCCTGGTTGGCCAGGTTCACCATTTACACCAGGGTTTCCAAGGGGACCCGGATCTCCCTTGGGTCCCGGTAATCCCTCAAGTCCAGGCCGTCCGGGATTCCCAGATTCTCCTTTAATTCCTGGCAGTCCAGGCAAACCAGATGGTCCTGCAAGACAATTTGAATATTTTAATAACTGATGAATATTTAAAAAATAATATGTAATATAAAAGTGTTTAATTTAACTTATTAATACTACTGCTAGATCAACATACAATTAAAATTAGAAAGAGATAATTTGAATATTTTGGTAACTGATGAAATAATTTTTATAATAAAGATATTTAATTTATTTATTAGTACAAAATGAACTTCATTAACAAAAGCTAATTTGAATATTTTCTTAACTGCTGAATATGTAAAAATAATTTTCTATAATATTATGTAATTAATGTTTAATAGTTCATAGCTACATATGAGTAGAAGCGATGAGCCGTCACCACCCATTTATTTAGATAATTTGAATATTTATGTAACTGATGAATTAAAAAAAAAATTGTTTTAATATAAAGATATTTAACATATTTATTACCGGTAATACTAGAATAACATGCAATAAAAAAAGATAATTTAAATATTTTTGTAATAGATGAATATTTTAAACTAATTTTTGTAATAAAAATATTTAATTAATTTCATTGTACTAGAATAACATGCAATAAAAAGAGATAATTTGAATATTTTTGTAAAAGATGAATATTTTAAAGTAATTTTTGTAATAAAAATATTTAATTAATTTATTAGTATTAGATGAACTTCAATGTATTTTCGGGGGTGGGGAAATGGACATGAAATATAATTACGATTTGTTTAAATTTTATAAATGTCAAAATTAAAAAACCCCCACCAAAACATGATTTTAGACATATTGTAAATCATGAAATTAATGCGTAAAATATGTTAAATGTATCTGCACAATAATTACACTTTTTGGTGTACCTGTCCCAACACAATAATATCCTGACACATTATTTTCATGATTTACAACTAATTCTGACGTCCACCTCTTGATAAATATGTTTGTTATGTCTTAACCGAAAAGAGAACCTAACAAGTTGTCAAACTTGTGCTCGATTCTTTTGTTCTTTGTATAATAAAATATGCTTTCAATCAGCCAAAAAGTCTTTGTCTCTGGTACATGCTTAAAGAATTTAAACAATTTTTAAGTGAAATAAAAGAAAACGCACCTTCTGGTCCAGGCAGACCTGGATGTCCTCGTTCTCCCGGCAGACCAGGCAATCCGGGTTCTCCCTTCCGTCCTTCAATAGCTTGGCCAGGAATTCCAGGTGTACCCTTCGGACCTGCAAAACGAAATCAGGTAAAGTTTCTTTAATCCAGGGCTTCTAGATTATGGTAGCCCCACTCCCATGGCTAGTGATATTCAATGTTGGGCTAGTAAATAACTACTATTGCCATGCCAGACAGGGCTTCTAGATTATGGTAGCCCCACTCCAATGGCTAGTGATATTCAATGTTGGGCTAGTAAATAACTACTATTGCCATGCCAGACAGGGCTTCTAGATTATGGTAGCCCCACTCCCATGGCTAGTGATATTCAATGTTGGACTAGTAAATAACTACTATTGCCATGCCAGACAAGGCTTCTAGATTATGGTAGCCCCACTCCCATGGCTAGTGATATTCAATGTTGGGCTAGTAAATAACTACTATTGCCATGCCCGACAGGGCTTCTAGATTATGGTAGCCCCACTCCCATGGCTAGTGATATTCAATGTTGGGCTAGTAAATAACTACTATTGCCATGCCAGACAGGGCTTCTAGATTATGGTAGCCCCAGTCCCATGGCTAGTGATATTCAATGTTGGGCTAGTAAATAACTACTATTGCCATGCCAGACAGGGCTTCTAGATTATGGTAGCCCCACTCCCATGGCTAGTGATATTCAATGTTGGGCTAGTAAATAACTACTATTGCCATGCTAGACAGGGCTTCTAGATTATGGTAGCCCCACTCTCATGGTTAGTGATATTCAATGTTGGGCTAGTAAATAACTACTATTGCCATGCCAGACAGGGCTTCTAGATTATGGTAGACCCAGTCCCATGGCTAGTGATATTCAATGTTGGGCTAGTAAATAACTACTATTGCCATGCCAGACAGGGCTTCTAGATTGTGGTAGCCCCACTCCCATGGCTAGTGATATTCAATGTTGGGCTAGTAAATAACTACTATTGCCATGCCAGACAGGGCTTCTAGATTATGGTAGCCCCACTCCAATGGCTAGTGATATTCAATGTTGGGCTAGTAAATAACTACTATTGCCATGCCAGACAGGGCTTCTAGATTATGGTAGCCCCACTCCCATGGCTAGTGATATTCAATGTTGGACTAGTAAATAACTACTATTGCCATGCCAGACAAGGCTTCTAGATTATGGTAGCCCCACTCCCATGGCTAGTGATATTCAATGTTGGGCTAGTAAATAACTACTATTGCCATGCCCGACAGGGCTTCTAGATTATGGTAGCCCCACTCCCATGGCTAGTGATATTCAATGTTGGGCTAGTAAATAACTACTATTGCCATGCCAGACAGGGCTTCTAGATTATGGTAGCCCCAGTCCCATGGCTAGTGATATTCAATGTTGGGCTAGTAAATAACTACTATTGCCATGCCAGACAGGGCTTCTAGATTATGGTAGCCCCACTCCCATGGCTAGTGATATTCAATGTTGGGCTAGTAAATAACTACTATTGCCATGCTAGACAGGGCTTCTAGATTATGGTAGCCCCACTCTCATGGTTAGTGATATTCAATGTTGGGCTAGTAAATAACTACTATTGCCATGCCAGACAGGGCTTCTAGATTATGGTAGACCCAGTCCCATGGCTAGTGATATTCAATGTTGGGCTAGTAAATAACTACTATTGCCATGCTAGACAGGTCTTCTAGATTATGGTAGCCCCACTCTCATGGTTAGTGATATTCAATGTTGGGCTAGTAAATAACTACTATTGCCATGCCAGACAGGGCTTCTAGATTATGGTAGCCCCAGTCCCATGGCTAGTGATATTCAATGTTGGGCTAGTAAATAACTACTATTGCCATGTCCGATGGCTAATGAATTTTGTTTGTGAAATCTTGTAAATATGAATATCCTGCCCACATCCCAACCCCCCAATGTTAGTGTTTTAAAGCTCTATCTTCCTTTTTAGGTCACTTATTTGATTATTACTAGTACTTAGTAAAACTGTATTAACTTTAAGTACCGGTAAAGTAGGGCTAGTGAATTTTTAATCGTGGCTAGTAAATTTTAAAAATCACTGATCCCATGGCTAGTGGATTCTATAAAAATTCTAGAAGCCCTGTTTACTCATCATCTTATTGTTCATTAAATTCTTTTAACCTGATTTTCCAGCTCCATAACTAATAATCAGTTACCTATATTATTACCCATATGGTTACAAATATCTTGGTACATATCAAAGTGATACGTCCCACTAGAATACCAAGTGGGAGGTAACACTTTTGACGCCACACGATGAAGTCATCAATTTGCGCACTACAACCTTACAGAAACGTCAATGAAACGAGATGAGTGATATAAATTGAGATCGATTATGGATAATAAATAGGATATTAACCTCGCTACCATTTCGTATCATGTTTATGTCCCTCGTGAAATAATTTTCGTAAACCACATGTCCAACGCCATATAACCGTAAACAAAATGTGTTGAGTGCGTTGTTAAATAAACCATTTCCTTCCTTCCTTCCTTCATATGTCTAACCATATAAATGTAAATTAAAAAAAAAATTCCTTCCTTCCTTCAACCTGATTTATGAATATATTGATGGGGAAAATAATAATGCCATTATAGACCAAATTTAATTAACTAATAGCATAATACTGTCTATATAAAATTCAATGATCTATTTACTGTGTGTCTGAATGTCAGTAATGCAGGACTGAATGTCAGTAATGCAGGACTGAATGTCAGTAATGCAGGACTGCATGTCAGTAATGCAGAATTTGATGTCAGTAACAGTTAACTACTTTACTCTGAGGACATCATGGATGCAGATTTTTATTTTTGCATAATCCTTTATATTTTTTTATCAGTATTAATATTATTATAATAATTTAGCAAAAAACTTAAAAGTATGCCCCAGAACAGACAATCTCGTTAACTTACCTGGTAAGCCTGGCAGTCCAGGTAAACCACTCTTGCCCTTATCAACTTACCTGGCAAGCCTGGCAGTCCAGGTAAACCACTCTCGCCCTTCATTCCATCGAATCCTCTCGTTCCTGGAAGTCCCGCCATTCCCTTGTCACCCCTTGGTCCTGGCAGACCCCGTGGACCAGGGATTCCTGACAAACCATCCTGACCACCATCTCCCTTGAGTCCTGGAAGTCCTGGCAATCCATTGGTTCCTGGGAAACCTGCAAGAATATTCAGTGAAGATGGATGTTTAATGATAGCCCAATAGAAACAACAAGAACATCAGGAATTATTACATTTTAATTACTACATTAATTTTTGTTTTAGTCCTGGCAATCCATTGGTTCCTGGGAAACCTACAAGAATGTTCAGTGAAAATTGATATTTAATGATAGCCCAAGAGAAAAAACAAGAACATAAGGAATTATTACATTTTAATTACTACATTAATTTTTGTTTTAGTCCTGGCAATCCATTGGTTCCTGGGAAACCTACAAGAATATTCAGTGAAGATGGATGTTTAATGATAGTCCAATAGAACGAACAAGAACATCAAAGATTATTACATTTTAATTACTACATTAATTTTTGTTTTAGTCCTGGCAATCCATTGGTTCCTTGGAAACCTACAAGAATATTCAGTGAAGATGGATGTTTAATGATAGCCCAATAGAACGAACAAGAACATCAGGATTTATTACATTTTAATTACTACATTAATTTTTGTTTTAGTCCTGGCAATCCATTGGTTCCTTGGAAACCTACAAGAATGTTCAGTGAAGATTGATGTTTAATGACAGACCAGTAAAGCCAACAAGAACATTAGGGTTGGCAAAATTTGTTTAGGGTGGTGGTGCCATGTAAAAAAAAAGAGAGATGCACTTACAGTATTAAAAAATACACCCATATGCATTATATATCATACAATCCCTATACACAGTGAAACCTCTCAAAACCAGACCCTCTGTAAACCGGAATTCCCTCAAAACCGGACGTTTTTTCAGGGTCCCTTTTTAAATATCTGTACAGAAGAACCTCTCTAAACTGGATACCTCTTTTAACCGGACATTTTACTTGGTACCGAGGGTGTCCAGTTTAGAGGAGTTTCACTGTATATATTTGCAAAGTATGATGTTAATTTTATGCCTTCTCTCTTTATGATGTTCATTTTATGTCTTCTAACTTTATGATGTTCATTTTATGTCTTCTAACTTTATGATGTTCATTTTATGTCTTCTAACTTTATGATGTTAATCTTATGTCTTCTCTCTTTGTTATGTTAATTTTATGTCTTCTCTCTTTGTTATGTTAATTTTATGTCTTCTAACTTTATGATGTTAATCTTATGTCTCTACTTATTATGTTAATTTTGCTTTCTCTGTTTATCATGTTATGTCTATGCCACTTCTGCATCTTAATCTGTTCTTACCTGGTTCACCCTTAACACCTGGCAAACCGGGGAGTCCAGGTTCCCCTGATCGGCCCGAGGGACCAGGTTCTCCCTTGATACCCTTCAATCCTTTAAGCAATTGTGGCGGCAGCTGTCCTGAAAATAAAATGAAAATATTTTTGACAATAAAACAAAAAGAATGACTTTATTACGGCTGGCTTCATATACTATCTTATTATCCATATGGTTCCAGTGGTCTCTCTAGTATTCAGGAAAGGGATGGAGGGAATCGGTAGAGCTGGTTCCACTTATAGGAAGGGATGGTACCTAAGTTTTGCAGGGTATAAGTACTTCGAAAATGTCTTGAAAACGATGATGAACCTGATTATTCTGGTAGTTCAAAACGATGGTATGACTTGTGATTTTGGATGGTGGCCTAAATAAACGGATGGTGGATATTACTATCGCTGCCAATGGATGGCGGGCATATTGGAAATAAGTCTTAAGACATCACTTATGACATGTAGTGAGACCCCTGGGTCCAACATAACCAAGTTAATAATAATCATATGTAGCACACGTGTAATGACAAGTGTAATGATGTAATTTTGAGAAGCGATGTCGTAACATGACGTTCCTAGCTCAGACTGTGCATTTGAAATATGACGTCATTTCGTCGTCTCCTTCTAGTTGTGGTTAAGACATTTTGAGATGGTCCTTATTGCTTATAAAAAAATAACAATAATTTCATGGATAATAAATAAATTATTACACTCATGTGTCAGTCATACTGATTTTATAAAACTCGTGTCAGGATTCATGTATTATCCTCACTCTCACTCAGGCGATACAAAAATCCTGACACTCGTTTCATAATATCAGTACGACACACAAGCTCGTATAATAATCTCTATCATCTTGGGTGGTAAGATGTAATTTCAGTCAGATTTACATGACAGCAGTTAAAATCATTCCTCTACAATATAATCAGAGCCTGCTGTTTAGTATACAAGAATACTGTAATAACCAATAAACAGGGGTAGGATTTAGTTCAGTTGGTTGAGTGCTCGCCTGAGGTGCTTGTGTCGCAGGATCGAACCACCTTGGTGGATCTATTAAACTGATTGTTTGTTTTTTTCGTTCGTTCCAACCAGTGCACCAGAACTGATCAAAGCCCATGGTATGTGCTGTCCTGTGTGGGAAAGTGCATATAAAAGATTCCTTTCTACTAATGGACAAATGTGGCGGGTCTCTCTAAGACTGTATGTCAGACTTACCAAATGTCTGACATCCAATAGCTGATGATTGATTAATCAATGTGCTCTAGTGGTGTCGTTAAACAAAAAACACCAAAAACCCCTGTTTTAACCAATAAAAAATAAAAATGTAATGATCAGTAAATAATCGGAAAACAAACGTGGAAGTCTCTAAGAATTACCAAATGTTTGACATCCAATAGCCGATGATTAATTAATCAATGTGCTCTAGTGGTGTTGTTAAACTAAAAAATCTGTTAACAAACTGTTTTAATCAATAAACAATAAAAATGTAATGTAAATGTAAATAATGGAAAAACAAACCTGGAAGTCCCTTATCTCCCTTAATGCCAGGCATTCCGGGTAACCCAGGCATGCCCGCTTCGCCACGGTCGCCATGGGGACCAGAAATACCAATCCCGGGATCTCCTCGGGCTCCTGGAATACCAGGCTCTCCGGGTTCTCCAGGCCGGCCATCCAAACCAGGAAATCCTTTCTCACCCTACAGAAGAAAAAAAAATATATATATAACACTGTATCACAAAGAAATATGTCACATTACATCCTTTTTTTTTCCCACCCTACAGAAAAAACATTTTGTAACACTGTATTACGAAGAAACATGTCACATTACATCCTTCTCACCCTACAGAAAAATCATATTATAACACTGTATCACAAAGAAACAGGTCACATCACATTTAATATTAAATTTTATTTTTATTTTTATTTTATTTATTTTGCTGATGGACCGGTAGGAAACAAATATACACTCATTTCTAATAAGTGGAATTTTGCCACTCACCCTCTCTCCCTTTGTTCCAGGTAAACCTGGAGCTCCGGGTGGCCCCTGGGGGCCATTTAGTCCTCGTCGGCCACTCTCACCTGGTAGACCAACCTCTCCCATTTGTCCCTTCGCACCTGCAATAAAAAACTTAATTAAAACTCCCATTGGATAACTACAACCCTTCTCATCTTCAATTAAGAAATTAATTAAAACTCCATTTGATAGCTATGACCCTTCTCAGCTCTAATAAAGAAATGAATTAAAAACCTTGTTTTATAACCTTGCTGCTACTTTCTTAGCTACAATAAAGACATTAATTTTTAATTTCATTTCAACTTTATTTTCGTGCTTATATCCAATTAAGGTTCAAGCGCGCTGTCCTGGGCACAGACCTCAGCTATCTGGGCTGTCTGTCCAGGACAGTGGGTTAGTGAGAAAGACAGGGGTATAGTGGCCATACACCTACCCATTGAGTCATTAAAAGTTGCTCTGGGTGGGAGCCAGTACCAGGCTGAGAACCCTGTACCTACCAGCCTTAAGTTTGATGGCTTAACCACGACACCACTGAGGCAGGTGACATTAATTAAAACCATCACTGTATAATTTTGTTGCTAGGGATATTTATGACCCATTTCTCATACAATGATAAAAAAAAGCCAGGTTTTATCACCTTATTGCTGTGGATAACTTTGACCCTTCTTAACTACAACAAAGATAGTGTTTTCCCTAGAAATTTGGCAAGGCATGGTAGACACAACACTTTGGGGGCATTTTCACCATTTTCAGGGCACTTTTTTCCCATTAAAGACAACAACAACAAAATTGAAATAAACGTAAATGTAATTAATGTTCTTGCTTTAATAAATGAATGGCAAAATATATAACAAAATATTTTTATTAATTAATTAATAAAAAATTGTAGTGTTTAAAAAAAATCAAGGCAATTTTAGATTTAATTATTGAAAAAGGCTTGTTTAATCTCAGGGCAGCATGGCGCTGATTAAGGCAAGATGGTGCTAGACTATTGAGGCATGGTGCTGCACCATGGTAAAACAAGCTAGGGAAAACACTAAAAGACATTAATTAAAACCATCACTGATGCTATAGATAATTCTGACCCTTTTCACCTACAATTAAACAAAAATAAAACCCTTGTTTTATAACCGTGTTGCTGTGGACAACTTTGACCACTTAACTACAATAAAAACTTTAAGTAAAACCATCAGAGTATAATTTTGTTGCTAGGGATAATTCTGACCCTTTTCTCCCACAATAGAGAATTAAGTAAAACCCTCAATACATGACCTTGTTGCTATGGATAGTTCTGACCCTGTTTACCCACAATAGATTATTATGTAAAACCTCATTGCATAACCTTGTTGCTATGGATAATTCTGACCCTTTTCACCCACAATAGATTATTATGTAAAACCTCATTGCATAACCTTGTTGCTATGGATAATTCTGACCCTTTTTACCCACAATAGATTATTAAGTAAAACCCTCACTGTGTGACCTTGTTGCTATGGATAGTTCTGACCCTTTTTACCCACAATAGATTATTAAGTAAAACCCTCACTGTGTGAACTTGTTGCTATGGATAGTTCTGAACCTTTTTACCCACAATAGATTATTAAGTAAAACCCTCACTGTATGACCTTGTTGCTAAGGATAGTTCTGAACCTTTTTACCCACAATAGATTATTAAGTAAAACCCTCACTGTATGACCTTGTTGCTAAGGATAGTTCTGAACCTTTTTACCCACAATAGATTATTAAGTAAAACCCTCACTGTATGACCTTGTTGCTAAGGATAGTTCTGACCCTGTTCACCCACAATAGATTATTAAGTAAAACCCTCACTGTATGACCTTGTTGCTAAGGATAGTTCTGACCCTTTTTACCCACAATAGATTATTAAGTAAAACCCTCACTGTATGACCTTGTTGCTAAGGATAGTTCTGACCCTGTTCACCCACAATAGATTATTAAGTAAAACCCTCACTGTATGACCTTGTTGCTAAGGATAGTTCTGACCCTTTTTACCCACAATAGATTATTAAGTAAAACCCTCACTGTATGACCTTGTTGCTATGGATAGTTCTGACCCTGTTTACCCACAACATAGAATTAAGTAAAACCCTCAATACATGACCTTGTTGCTATAAATAATTCTGACCCTGTTTACCCACAACATAGAATTAAGTAAAACCCTCAATACATGACCTTGTTGCTATAAATAATTCTGACCCTGTTTACCCACAATAGAGAATTAAGTAAAACCCTCAATACATGACCTTGTTGCTATGGATAATTCTGACCCTGTTTACCCACAATAGAGAATTAAGTAAAACCCTCACTGTGTGACCTTGTTGCTATGGATAGTTCTGACCCTGTTTACCCACAGCATAGAATTAAGTAAAACCCTCAATACATGACCTTGTTGCTATAAATAATTCTGACCCTGTTTACCCACAATAGAGAATTAAGTAAAACCTTCAATACATGACCTTGTTGCTATGGATAATTCTGACCCTGTTTACCCACAATAGAGAATTAAGTAAAACCCTCAATACATGACCTTGTTGCTAAAAATAATTCTGACCCTGTTTACCCACAATAGAGAATTAAGTAAAACCCTCAATACATGACCTTGTTGCTATGGATAGTTCTGACCCTCTTTACCCACAATAAAGAATTAATTTAAAACCCTCATTGTATGACCTTGTTGCTATGGATAATTCTGACCCTTTTTATTCACAATAAAAAATTAAGTAAAACCCTCACTGTTGCTACACATACCTGGTGGTCCGTACACAACTTCTGCTCTGACTGAGTCTCCTTTAGCTCCCGGAAGACCTGGTAACCCTGGCAACCCATCATCTCCCTGAACACAATTAAAAACACATATTATGAATATAATTTTAACTACATTTTTTAAATCACATGACAAAAACATTGGAGACCAATTATTTTGGGCTATGGTCCATGTATATGTTTATATAATATTTATTTATCTTCATACAATGATATAGATTACATATATTGTACAAAATAACCTATTTATTGATCTCCATACAATATATAGATTACAAATATTGTACAAAATAACCTATTTATTGATCTCCATACAATGATATAGATTACATATATTGTACAAAATAACCTATTTATTGATCTCCATACAATGATATAGATTACAAATATTGTACAAAATAGCCTATTTATTGATCTCCATACAATGATATAGATTACATATATTGTACAAAATAACCTATTTATTGATCTCCATACAATGATATAGATTACATATATTGTACAAAACAACCTATTTATTGATCTCCATATAATGATATATAGATTACAAATATTGTACAAAATAACCTATTTATTGATCTCCATACAATGATATAGATTACATATATTGTACAAAATAACCTATTTATTGATCTCCATACAATGATATAGATTACATATATTGTACAAAATAACCTATTTATTTAAGTCCAAATGGTGAATTGATACAGAACTGCCCAAATCCACACCCCATCACTGACATCTCCTCATATTTATTGAAGTCCAAAATACCATCTTTGAAACACAGACAAATTTCTCACCCGTTGTCCTGGTAACCCTGGTAACCCAGGGAGACCATCATCTCCAGGCTCTCCCTTGCCTCCTGTGCGACCGAGTTCACCAGGGTGTCCAGCTAAACCAGGTAATCCGTCCAGTCCCTGGTTACCCTTCTCTCCCTTTGCACCTGGTCTACATGCACTGCACGAACCACCGGTGTCACCTGGTCAAAGGAAAACAATCATTCATAGAGGTTATTATACGAGCTGGTGTGTCATACTGATTTTATGAAACAAATGTCAGGATTGTTGTATTGCCCGAGTGAAAGCGAGAGTAATACATAGAGATTATTATACAAGCTTGTGTGTCGTCTGATTTTATGAAACGAGTGTCAGGATTCTTGTATTCCCCGAGCGAGAGTAATATATAGAGATTATTATACAAGCTTGTGTGTCATACTGATTTTATGAAATGTGTGTGAGGATTGTTGTATTGCCCGAGTGAGAGCGAGAGTAATACATAGAGATTATTATACAAGCTTGTGTGTCATACTGATTTTATGAAACGAGTGTCAAGATTGTTGTATTGCCCGAGAGAGAGCGAGGTTAATACATAGAGATTATTATACAAGCTTGTGTGTCATACTGATTTTATGAAACGAGTGTCAGGATTGTTGTATTGCCCGAGAGAGAACGAGGTTAATACATAGAGATTATTATACAAGCTTGTGTGTCGTCTGATTTTATGAAACGAGTGTCAGGATTCTTGTATTCCCCGAGCGAGAGTAATATATAGAGATTATTATACAAGCTTGTGTGTCATACTGATTTTATGAAATGTGTGTGAGGATTGTTGTATTGCCCGAGTGAGAGCGAGAGTAATACATAGAGATTATTATACAAGCTTGTATGTCATACTGATTTTATGAAACGAGTGTCAGGATTGTTGTATTGCCTGAGTGAGAGTGAGAGTAATACATAGAGATTATTATACAAGCTTGTGTGTCATACTGATTTTATGAAACAAGTGTCAAGATTGTTGTATTGCCCGAGAGAGAGCGAGGTTAATACATAGAGATTATTATACAAGCTTGTGTGTCATACTGATTTTATGAAACAAGTGCCAGGATTCTTGTATTACACAAGCAAGAGTTTTGTAAAATCAGTATGATTCAAACACAAGTGTAATAATTCCTTTATTATCCATATTAGGGTCGGGATGTAGCCCAGTCTGTCTGGGATCAATTCCCATTGGGCTATTTCTCATTCCAGCCATGACTGGTATATCAAAAGGCCATGGTATGTGCTATTCTGTCTGTGGGATGGTGCATATAAAATAGCCCTTGCTACTAATGAAAAAATGTAGTGGCTTTCCTCTCTAAGACTATATGTCAAAATTACTAAATGTTTGACATCCAATAGCTGATGATTAATAAATCAATGTGCTGTAGTTGGGTCATTAAACAAAACAAACTTCTTCTTATTATTATCCATATTATCCACAATATTATTTATAAGAATTACAAGCTAGGACCATGTCAAAATGTTTCAAACTAGTAGTAGGAGATGATGAAATGACGTCATTTTCAGAAATGATGTCATTTTGTTAAGCTATTACACAGAGCTAAGACTGGGGAAGCTGAATTATGTTATGACGTCTCTTCCCAAAATTACACACATGTGTTATACTGGTTATATTTCCCTGTATATCTTGAACTATGTGAATAATAAATATACAGAACTTCAAATCTATGATCAAAACTCCTTTCATGGATTCATTTAACGTTAAGAATCATATTCTGTGGCAGCCTTGTGTAATGTTTCAAATACGATATGACGTCATTTGTAAATCATATATAATGTAAGTAAATAAAAGGCACTGCAGTAAAAAGAAAAAGGGAATTCCCTGTTTAAAAGTTCCAGTCCAGATTGCACATATGTGCGATAAAGGATAAATTTATTACACGGTTTCAAAAGGCCTTTATCACTAGAATAAGATTGAATAAGTATGTAATAAATTCATTTACGCTTTTTTGGTGTGCTTATATCCAGTTAAGATTCAAGCACTCTGACTGGGTATAGATTCTTATGGGCAAAATGATCACCTACAGCAATTTTAAACCAATAAAATTTGCCATTAAATAAACATAACTTAAAAAGTAATAATTATCCCCCCAACCAATGGCAATAATTTTTATCCAGCAGCAAAAAAAATGTGATCAGTAAAGCACCTGACTAATGCCAATTACTATCGCAGCCACAGCAATTGGTGTATCAAAGGCCGTGGTATGTGCTATCCTGTCTATGGGATGGTGCATATAAAATATCCCTTGCTGCTAAATGAAAAGAGTAGCCCATGAAGTGGCGACAGCAGGTTTCCTCCCTCAATATCTGTGTGGTCCTTAACCATATGTCCAATGCCATATAAAAGTAAATACAATGTGTTGAATGCGTCGTTAAATAAACCATTTCCTTCCTTCCACAACAATTGCCATCAGTGCCATCATTAATTTTGAACTCTGCACTGGAGAGAAAAATATGTACTTTGAAGATGTCATCAGAACATTTACTGACAGCAAATTTTGTTATCCAGCAGCAAAAACAAAATGTCATTGGTAAAGCCACGACCTATGGCAAGTTAATATTGCAGCCACAACAATTGCCATCAGTGCCATCATTAATTCTGAGCCCTGCACTGGACAGAAAAATGTGTACCTTGAAGATGTCCTCAGAAATGTTACTGATGGCTACATTTTTTATCCAGCAGCAGCAGCAGCAAAAAAAGAGAAGACCTATGACAATTCATATCACAGCCACAGCAAATGCTGTTAGTGCCATTGTTAATTTTGAGCCCTGCAGTGGACAGAAACTATGTACCTTGACGAAGGAAATGTTTTATTTAACGACACACTCAACACATTTTATTTACGGTTATATGGCATCGGACATATGGTTAAGGACCACACAGATATTGATGGAGGAAACCCGCTGTCACCACTTCATGGGCTACTCTTTTCGATTAGCAGCAAGGGTTCTATTATATGCACCATCCCACATACAGAGTAGTACATACCACAGCCTTTGATGTATCAGTCGTGGTGCACTGGCTGGAACAAGAAATAGCCCAATGGGACGGGATCGATCCCAGACCGACCGTGCATCGAGTGAGTGCTTTACCACAGGGCTACATCCCCTATGTACTTTGAAGATGTCGTCAGAACACTTACCTTTCAGTCCCATGAATCCTGGTTCACCATCACGACCTGACAGACCGGGGAAGCCGGGCTGTCCCTTGTCACCCTTGGGACCAGACGGGCCTGGCAAGCCCTGTTTCGAGTCCCCAGCCGGACCAGGCAACCCCTTGGGTCCAGTCTCTCCCTTGGCTCCCGGAATTCCGTCCAGTCCAGGTCGGCCTGGCTCTCCCCGAACACCTGGTATACCGTGTCCTGGCTCTCCAGGGAATCCGGGCTCACCCTTCGGCCCGTGTAGACCTGGCAAACCGGGCCGGCCATCCAGACCAGGAAGTCCTGAATAGACAGGTGCAAAGTGTAAGTTTGTGATATTTCAATGCAGAATCTTAACAGGTAGTCATATTATATATATATTTAAAACCCCCACCAAAAACACATTTTTTTTTATATTAAATGTATTAAAATCAGTGCCTGTATGATATGACAGTTATCAAACAACTATTAAGAGAGAGAGATTAGTCTAAGACAGAGACAGAGAGAGAAAGAGATACAAAGTTTGTGATAGTTCAATGCAGAATCGTAACAGATAGTCATATAATATTAAATATATTAAAATCAGTGCCTGTATGATATGACAGTTATCAAACAACTATTAAAAGAGAGAGATTAGTCTAAGACAGAGGCAGAGAGAGAAAGAGATACAAAATTCGTGATAGTTCAATGCAGAATCGTAATTATATCATTATAAGAATCATTATATTAAACTAGGTATTAAAATCGGTGCTCGTTTGATATCACAGGTATCAAACTCGACTATTAAGAGAGTAATGGAAATTTAGTTACAAAAAGATGAAAATTACCAGAGACTCCGTCATCTCCCTTTTCTCCTTTAGGTCCATCTCGTCCCTGGGTCCCTGGCACTCCCGGCAGTCCAGGTCCACCCTCGGGTCCGGGCGGACCTCGCAGACCCTGTGGTCCAGGTAAACCAGGCAGTCCAGGGTCACCAGGCAGTCCACGGTTTCCAGGTAAACCAGCAGGGCCAGGTAAGCCATTACCACCTTTACCCTATGAAACATATAAAATACAACATAGTAATACATGTATATAAATACATTGTTACCTTTACCCTATTAAACATATAAAATACAACATAGTAATACATACATAATTATGTGTATATAAATACATTGTTATCTTTACCCAATTAAACATATAAAATACAACACAGTAATACATACAGCATTAGATCATTACCTTTACCCTATTAAACAACAAAGTTACAACATAGTAATACCAGTGTTCTCGCTGGGTGAAAATTAAAGGAGGGTGGCCGTGCAGCACCACACCCTTCAAAAACAAAAAAAGGGGGGGGGGGGGGGGGGAGGCTTGGTTACCATATTGTTGTGTGTTGGTCAACTTTGTGGAAAGACATAATCCTTATTTTGCCTACAAAAAAGTTTATACGAAATATACAAGCCGACTCGTCTTTTAATTGAACCAAAGATGTTGTCGGTCTGACATTCACGGGCAGTTCGGGTTTTGCTGAACCGATAAAAGTTTTAATAGTATTATTTTAATAAAGATTTCAAGATATACAAAAAACAATAAAGACATTTATAAAGTGATCCCCTAATGTTGGATACATTTTTTGTTATTTCTATCTTCATCGAATGAATCAATTGCCATGATAAAATATCGTCAGCTGATAAAAAGTAGTTTCATTTTTGTAAGGGCGGTGTATATATTATTTGGCACCCAAGATAAATTATTTTAATGATAAACACTACCACTTCCATTGTTTTCATAAGCGGTGATTGCTAAATCCATAAAAATAAAATGTTTTCATTGCTCAAATAAAATATAACTTTTATTGTGTGTATTAAACAAACAAATGGATACAGGTATGGGACAAAATAGAGGCTGTCGCAAATTTTTCGTCAGTTGCTTTTTCATACATACACATGCGTCTTGTTTCCTTTGATGTCCAGTGCGCAGACTGATTGTTATTGGGTTTTTTATGTGTGGAAAAAAGTGAGCATTTGGAAATAACGGAGGTAGGTGCTGTAAAATATTGTAGGGTGTGGGAAAATAAAGAGGGGTGCAGAAAAATAAAGCAGGACGGCAGAACGTGAAAGGAGGGTGGCAAAATGCAATAGCGGGGTGGGCCACCCCACTTAAATGGAGCAGCGAGAACACTGAATACATACAGCAATACATCATTACCTTTACCCTATTAAACTTATAAAAATACAACATAGTAATACATATTTATTTATGAATACAGCAATTCATCATTACGTTTACCCTATTAAACATCAAAATTATAACCAGGAGGACCAACAGGGCCATCACCACCTTTACCCTATTAAACAACAACACAATACAACATAGTAAGACACGTCACCGTTACCCTATTAAAATAAAACAATTATAGTGAATGTAAGGAATAAAATGATATTCTGACAGAGAATGTAAGGAATAAAACATGTTGTGACAGTTAGTGTAAGGAATAAAGAATGTTTTCGCAATGAAGGTAAGGAATTAAAGAATGTTCTGACAAAAATTTAAGGAATAAAATAATGGCCTGACTGTGAATGTAAGGAATAAAACATGTTTGACAGTGTAAGGAATAATAGAATGTTCTGAGTGTAAGGAATAACATAATGCTCTGACAGTGAATGTAAGGAATACAATAATTATCCAACAGTAAATGTAAGGAATTAAATATTCTGACAGTGAACGTAAGGAATAAAACATGTTCTGACAGTTAATGTAAGGAATTAAAGAATGTTTTGACTGAATGTAAGGAATTAAAGAATGTTTTGACTGAATGTAAGGAATTAAAGAATGTTCTGATAGCGAATGTAAGGAATTAAAGAATGTTCTGACAGCGAATGTAAGGAATTAAAGAATGTTCTGACAGCGAATGTAAGGAATTAAAGAATGTTCTGACAGCGAATGTAAGGAATTAAAGAATGTTCTGACAGCGAATGTAAGGAATTAAAGAATGTTCTGACAGCGAATGTAAGGAATTAAAGAATGTTCTGACAGCGAATGTAAGGAATTAAAGAATGTTCTGACAGCGAATGTAAGGAATTTAAGAATGTTCTGACAGCGAATGTAAGGAATTAAAGAATGTTCTGACAGCAAATGTAAGGAATTAAAGAATATTCTGACAGTGGAGGAACCAAGAATTTAGAACACACCTTGTAAATAAGTGACATGACAAGTAAGACTTACCCCTGATGGTCCGGTGGGACCCCTGGGACCTCGAAGTCCATCCACGCCTGGCAAACCTCGGTCTCCCTTCATTCCGGGTAGTCCTGCCACCCCGGGAAGTCCATCCATGCCGCGGTCACCCTGTATATTATAAAAGATTTCTCAATATAATACAGTAAATATAACCATCCATAGCGCAGTCACCCTGTACATTTATAAAAGATTTCTCTTACTAAAGTGAAGATAGTGCGGTCACCCTATACATTTATAAAAGATTTCTCATAATAAAGTGAATATAACCATCCATACCGCGGTCACCCTATACATTTATAAAAGATTTCTCATAATAAAGTGAATATAACCATCCATACCGCGGTCACCCTGTACATTTATAAAAGATTTCTTATAATAAAGTTAATATAACCATCCATAGTGCAGTCACCCTGTACATTTATAAAAGATTTCTCATAATAAAGTGAATATAACCATCCATACTGCGGTCACCCTGTACATTTATAAAAGATTTCTCTTACTAAAGTGAAGATAGTGCGGTCACCCTATACATTTATAAAAGATTTCTCATAATAAAGTGAATATAACCATCCATACCGCGGTCACCCTGTACATTTATAAAAGATTTCTTATAATAAAGTGAATATAACCATCCATACCGCGGTCACCCTGTACATTTATAAAAGATTTCTTATAATAAAGTGAATATAACCATCCATAGTGCGGTCACCCTGTACATTTATAAAAGATTTCTTATAATAAAGTGAATATAACCATCCATACTGCGGTCACCCTGTACATTTATAAAAGATTTCTCTTACTAAAGTGAAGATAGTGCGGTCACCCTGTACATTTATAAAAGATTTCTTATAATAAAGTGAATATAACCATCCATAGTGCAGTCACCCTGTACATTTATAAAAGATTTCTTATAATAAAGTGAATATAACCATCCATACCGCGGTCACCCTGTACATTTATAAAAGATTTCTTATAATAAAGTGAATATAACCATCCATACTGCGGTCACCCTGTACATTTATAAAAGATTTCTCTTACTAAAGTGAAGATAGTGCGGTCACCCTATACATTTATAAAAGATTTCTCATAATAAAGTGAATATAACCATCCATACCGCGGTCACCCTGTACATTTATAAAAGATTTCTTATAATAAAGTGAATATAACCATCCATACCGCGGTCACCCTGTACATTTATAAAAGATTTCTTATAATAAAGTGAATATAACCATCCATACCGCGGTCACCCTGTACATTTATAAAAGATTTCTTATAATAAAGTGAATATAACCATCCATACCGCGGTCACCCTGTACATTTATAAAAGATTTCTTATAATAAAGTGAATATAACCATCCATACCGCGGTCACCCTGTACATTTATAAAAGATTTCTTATAATAAAGTGAATATAACCATCCATAGTGCAGTCACCCTGTACATTTATAAAAGATTTCTCATAATAAAGTGAATATAACCATCCATAGTGCAGTCACCCTGTACATTTATAAAAGATTTCTTATAATAAAGTGAATATAACCATCCATACTGCGGTCACCCTGTACATTTATAAAAGATTTCTCTTACTAAAGTGAAGATAGTGCAGTCACCCTATACATTTATAAAATATTTATTATAATAAAGTGAATATAACCATCCATACTGCGGTCACCCTGTACATTTATAAAAGATTTCTCTTACTAAAGTGAAGATAGTGCAGTCACCCTATACATTTATAAAATATTTATTTTCAATAATTATTTTGATAGCCTTAACTGAAAATAAAAGCATATATAACGTCATCTCCTAATATTTGAATATAACTTTGCAAAACATGTTTTTCTTTGCTTTTATTTTTACTTAATTATAAAGCTAACTCCTTTAAAACCCCTAACAGGATCTTAATCACTGCTGTCCTCCTTCAATGTTAATAAAACAAGAATTCTGCGGATTTAAATTTATCATCCATTAAAGACTTTTGCAGGAGATATCGCTGGCACTATAATGTGCAATATCTCCTGTGATATTTTCCTAGGAGATATCGCTTCTTTGGTGCATGTTTCAGTGCTAAACCTATCATTAGTGATGTCATGCCACTGTCGTTCTGTTAGTAAACGTGTTTACCGCTGCCAAATATAGTGACATTCAACCCACATTACTGACATTGTTCACAATTATCACAAATGAAAATAATGATAATGGATGATAAAAAGAATACCCACCCTCGTGTCTTGTATTATCATACTTTATCAGCACTCGTTGATAAAAGTATAAAAATCCTCGGCAAGTCTTGGATTTCATACTTTTATCAACTCATGCTGATAAATAATGATATCACAAGATACTCGGGGAGTATCCTCTATATCTAGTACTGTGAAGAATATCCATAGAAAGAAATGTTTTATTTAATGACACACTCAACACATTTTATTTATGGTTATATGGCGTCAGCAATGGGTTAAGGACCACACAGATTTTAAGAGGAAATCCACTGTCACCACTACATGGGCTACTCTTTCCGATTAGCAGCAAGGGATCTTTTATTTGCACTTCCCACAGGCAGGATAGCACAAACCATGGCCTTTGTTGAACCAGTTATGGATCACTGGTCGGTGCAAGTGGTTTACACCTACTCATTGAGCCTTGCGGAGCACTCACTCAGGGTTTGGAGTCGGTATCTGGATTAAAAATCCCATGCCTCAACTGGGATCCGAACCCAGTACCTACCAGCCTGTAGACTGATGGCCTAACCACTATGCCACCGAGGCCAGTGAACACCCATAGGTGCAACCATAAACCAAGTTTCATTGACCTATGGCTTATAGTTAGTGAGAAACTGATCTCAATGTGAAACGTTTAATGCAAATGTTACCACCGTTGTCTCTGCTGCCATCTCAAAACTAATACCTATATGTCACCTTTTTACTTCATAAAGGTGGCACAATAATGATCTTAAAGTTTACCTTTTGTCCTGGTTGTCCAGGCAATCCATGATAACCTTGCTTTCCCTGAAAGAAAGAAAATTAGAAATCAAGCTCAAAGTCTTTGTGGTTAATAAACTGAAATGGTAGATCAGACAAAAATAATACAATACAACATCAACTTCATTGCTAGCAAGATAAACCTGCTTGTAACAGCAGACTGATTGAGAATGACATCAGTTAATGGCCATTATAGTAAACATTCCGGTAATGGTGGATATGGGGCCATTCAACAATTATGCAAATGCAAAATTTGTTATTTGTTTATACCTCCTCCATGTAATGTAATGTTTCATAAAATCCACTTCACTCTCTAAAATTACATAAAATTTATCAATACCCTTCCCCACTTTCTGTATGCTATACAATTTTATATAATTTGTGACTTCTATATACCGGTATTGATAAATTGACTTTAAAAATGGCAAACAAAACCTTATATAAATTAGTCTGACCATCTGAAGAGCTTTCTTTACTTACTCGAGGTCCAGCTATTCCGGGAACTCCTTTCTCTCCAGTTAAACCTGGTAGACCGGGCTGGCCCTGAAATATACGAACAGGTGTTACTGATGAGTATGAACTATGAGATTATATTACACACTATGACATACAACACAGATGCACTCTTGTATGCTTATCCATACAGAGACACACACTCTCTCACACACACTCACTCACACACACACACACACACACACACACACACACACACACACACACACACACACACACACAGACACACACATGTATGCATGCATACACACACAAACCAACCAGGCAGGTGTGTAGGAATTATATCTGTAGGGGGTCTAGACTGTGGTGAGCAAAATTTATGGGGGAGGGGGTCAAGATATACTCCTCAGGAAAATGTATTGGGAAAAAAGAAAATTGAATTGAGAAATGGCAGAGGTGGGGTTTTAACCCTTAAATCCACCTCCTACACACGTGCCTGACATGCCTGGTGTGCCTGAAAATATACTCACATAAAAAAGTACACTCAAATACACATTAACACAAGATCTTCAAAAACACATGGTGAGTGTCTGTCCATAAAAACATACAAAAATATTTGTGTTTTTCCTGGATTTTTTTTTTCATAAAACAATTTCAACAGGTTTTTTTAAATAATAAAATTCTCTAATAAAAATAGTAATTGTTATAAAATATAAACAACAACAACAACAACAACATATTTACCTGCAGACCTGGGATCCCCTTCATACCTGTACGTCCTGGTTCACCTACCATACCCTGAAATAAACAACAAAACTTGTATTGTGATTCACAATACACCACCACAACTTAAATGTTATGAAAGAAATGTGTTTTTTATATGAAATATTGTTTACTATTTTAAACTTATATGAACAAAAGAAATGTTTTTTTTTTATATGACATATTGTCAACTATTTTAAACTTATATGGACATGAATAACATAAAAAGTAAAATATTAATAGAACTAGAAGACAAAGATTTAATACTGAATTTCTTCAGTTATGGTAGAAAGATGTGTTGCTACAACTGTAGCCATAGCTGGGCCCTAGCAGTGATTAACATAATAGAATAAGCATTTTGAGAGTACTGCTAAAGCAATACACATCCTCTACCTGACCCAACAATTTTTCGTATCTCCTAAATTAAAGGGACAAACATCTGTGAAAAGTGAGTAAATCTCCCATGAACGTTAAACTTGATCAGTAACAGTACATGATAAAGTTATATACAAAATTTCACCTCAATATTTTCAGGTATTGCAAAACAAAAGCCCAGAAAATAAATATTCATATCTCCTAAGTTCAAGGGCCATAACTCTGTCAAAAATGGGTAAATCGACATGAACGTTAAACGTGATCTGTAACAGTACATGATAAAGCTATACAAAAAATGTCAGCTCAATATCTCAAAGCCTTCTGTGAAAAAACATCTGAAAATCATACGTGGGACAGACGGATGGACAGACCAATGTTTATACAAACGGTATACAAAAATGAAAAAACCCTGTGTTTTTGTTTATAGAACACTGTTCCAATTCTTTTTACATGAAGCCATCCTGCAATAATGGACAAAAAGTGCTGGTATGAGGTACAACTACACTTACCAAATCTCCTTTCTCTCCCTTATCTCCTTTGGGTCCTTGTGACTGTACGGGAGGGTTTACAAATTCCCCTATTCCTGTCGGCCCCTGGGGTCCAGGTGGCCCTACCAATCCTTTGTCTCCCTTAGCTCCGTAACGTCCAACTCCCATGTTTCCTTTCTCACCCTTCATTCCAGGCAGACCGGCGGCACCCTGAAAAAAAAAATGTAATAGCTTTTATAGATTCTAACAGAAATTTAAACTTTATTATAAAATGTAACCTAGTGGTAAAACGCTTGCTTGATGTGCAATCAGTCTAGGATCGATCCCCGTCAGTCGACCCATTGGGCTATTTCTCGTTCAAGCCAGTGCACCACGACTGGTATATCAAAGGCCGTGGTATGTGCTATCCTGTCTGTGGCATGGTGCAAATAAAAGATCCCTTGCTATTAATGGAAAAATGTGGCGGGTTTCCTCTGTAAGACTATATGCAAAAATTACCAAATATTTAACATCCAATAGCCAATGATTAATAAATCAATGTGCTCTAGTGGTGTCATTAAACAAAACAAACTTTTATTATAAAATTACGTAAAAATCTTCACAAGGAATCTTTGACAAAATTACAAATCTTCTCAAGGAATCTTTGACAAACTTACAAATCTTTACAAGGAATCTTTGTCAAAATTACAAATCTTCTCAAGGAATCGTTGACAAAATTACATATCTTCTCAAGGAATCTTTGACAAAATTACAAATCTTCACAAGGAATCGTTGACAAACTTACAAATCTTCACAAGGAATCGTTGACAAAAATACAAATCTTCACAAGGATTCTTTGTCAAAATTACAAATCTTCTCAAGGAATCTTTGACAAAATTACATATTTTCTCAAGGAATCTTTGACAAACTTACAAATCTTCACAAGGAATCTTTGTCAAAGTTACAAATCTTCTCAAGGAATGTTTGACAAAATTACATATCTTCTCAAGGAATCTTTGACAAACTTACAAATCTTCACAAGGAATCTTTGACAAAATTACATATCTTCACAATGAATCTTTGACCAAATTACATATCTTCTCAAGGAATCTTTGACAAAATTACAAATCTTCACAAGGAATCTTTGACAAAATTACAAATCTTCACAAGGAATCTTTGACAAAATTACAAATCTTCACAAGGAATCTTTGACAAAATTACAAATCTTCACAAGGAATCTTTGTCAAAATTACAAATCTTCACAAGGAATCTTTGACAAAATTACAAATCTTCACAAGGAATCTTTGTCAAAATTACAAATCTTCTCAAGGAATCTTTGACAAATTTACAAATCTTCACAAGGAATCTTTGTCAAAATTACAAATCTTCTCAAGGAATCTTTGACAAAATTACAAATCTTCACAAGGAATCTTTGACAAAATTACATATCTTCGCAACGAATCTTTGACCAAATTACATATCTTCTCAAGGAATCTTTGACAAACTTACAAATCTTCACAAGGAATCTTTGACAAAATTACATATCTTCTCAAGGAATCTTTGACAAAATTACAAATCTTCACAAGGAATCTTTGACAAAATTACAAATCTTCACAAGGAATCTTTGACAAAATTACAAATCTTCACAAGGAATCTTTGACAAAATTACATATCTTCACAAGGAATCTTTGACAAAATTACAAATCTTCACAAGGAATCTTTGACAAAATTACAAATCTTCTCAAGGAATCTTTGACAAACTTACAAATCTTCACAAGGAATCTTTGACAAAGTCATGATGGCAAGCACCCATGAATAGTTTTGTTTATAGGAGGATGAAACATTAAAGTTTTTATAGATTCTGACAGAAATTTACTTTATTATAAACTTACAAATCTTCTTAAAGAATCTTTGACAGTCATGATGGCAAGCACCAATGAATAGGTTTGCTTATAAGAGGATGAAACATTAAAGTTTTTATAGATTCTGACAGAAATTTACATTATTATGAACTTACAAATCTTCTCAAGGAATCTTTGACTAAGTCAATATGACAAGCACCCACAAATCACTGTCAATAGTTTTTTTTATAGAGGGATGAAACGTTAAAGGAACTATTCCAAGTTTGCTGCTGTTCAACTTATATATCCTTTTTGATGATTAAAATTACATATTAAACATATCTCTTTGTTTACAATATCAGTATAGAATATAAGCAAGGGTTTTGTTGTTGTCCTAAAGTTTGTAGTAGCCAAAACTGGATTTTACCTTCCAATAATTTTGTATGTATGAAAAGAAAATATATCAAAAAGAAAAATCACCAATGACTGCTGCAAACATTAGCACACGATCACCACACATACATTAGATATGCAGCCACTGGTATTCTAAACACAAAATATATTTAATATGTAATAGTGGTTGCCAAAAAGACTCTGTTACAAAGTGTTAGTGGGAACTATCTTACAACAACTCCAAACAAAAGCTAACTTTACACAGTTAATGTCTTATGACAAACTTTACAGTTACTGTCTTATGGTCTTAGGACAGACTTTATGCCGGTAGTGTCTCATGACAGACTTTACACTGTTGATGTCTTATGACAAACTTTACACTGTTAATGTCTTATATCAGACTTTTCACGGTTAGTAGTGTTACTGTCTCGTGACAGACTTTACACTGTTAATGTCTCATGACAGACTTTATGCTGTCAACATCTCATGACAGACTTTACACTGTTAATGTCTTATGACAGATTTTTCACTGTTAGTAGTGTTACTGTATCATGACAGACTTTACACTGTTAATGTCTCATGACAGACATTACACTGTTGATGTCTCATGACAGAATTTACACTGTAGTGTTAATGTCTCATGACAGACTTTACACTGTTAATGTCTCATGACAGACTTTACACTGTTGATGTTTCATGACATACTTTACACTGTTAATGTCTCATGACATACTTTACACTGTTGATGTCTCATGACAGACTTTACACTGTTAATGTCTCATGACAGACTTTACACTGTTAATGTCTCATGACAGACTTTACACTGTTGATGTCTCATGACATACTTTACACTGTTAATGTCTTATGTCAGACTTTACAGTTATTGTCTTATGTCAGACTTTACACTGTTACTGTCTTATGACAGACTTTACACTGTTACTGTCTTATGTCAGACTTTATACAGTTACTGTCTTATGACAGACTTTACACTGTTACTGTCTTATGTCAGACTTTATACAGTTACTTTTATAGCACTTTACACTGTTAATGTCTCATACCAATATACACGGTGACAAAGTGAGTATAATCTACTGTTAATGTCTCATACCAATATACAGTGACAAAGTGAGTATAATTTACTGTTAATGTCTCATATCAATATACAGTGACAAAGTGAGTATAATTTACTGTTAATGTCTCATACCAATATACACAGTGACAAAGTGAGTACAATTTACTGTTAATGTCTCATATCAATATACAATAACAAAGTGAGTATAATTTACTTACAGGAGGTCCATCATATCCAGGTTCTCCCTTTGGTCCAATCGGTCCATCTAGTCCACGGGCACCCTGCAGAAACAAAACCGCAAAATAGTGTACAGGAAAACAATACACAGGTTTAATACACAGTACATAGGCCCCTTCAAAACAATATAGTGTACAGGAAAACAACACACAGAAGGTTTAATACACAGTACATGGGCCCCCTTCAAAACAATATAGTGTACAGGAAAACAATACACAGATGGTTTAATACATAGGCCCCCTTCAAAACAATATAGTGTACAGGAAAACAACACACAGAAGGTTTAATACACAGTACATGGGCCCCCTTCAAAACAATATAGTGTACAGGAAAACAACACACAGAAGGTTTAATACACAGTACATGGGCCCCCTTCAAAACAATATAGTGTACAGGAAAACAACACACAGAAGGTTTAATACACAGTACATGGGCCCCCTTCAAAACAATATATTGTACAGGAAAACAATACACGGATGGTTTAATACACAGTACATGGGCCCCCTTCAAAACAATATAGTGTACAGGAAAACAATACACGGATGGTTTAATACACAGTACATGGGCCCCTTTCAAAACAATATAGTGTACAGGAAAACAACATACTGTAAACCGTATTAATATTGCGACATGTTTTTTTCGCGAATGTTTACCGTAGTGCATGTTCGCGACGTGTAAATTTTGCAAACGACCGTTGACAGCTCAAAAAAAAAAAAAAAGTGGATAAAGACAGCTCACTGTAATTGTTATAAAGTTACTGTCTGTAAATTAAATATTCTGTTATCCTACATCAAGCAATCGTGCCTGGTACAGAGTCTATAGAGGGGATTAGGCCCTACCCACCTTACCTGTATTAGAATCACAACTCACAGCTACCCTTTGGTAGATAAAACAATAAACGATTAGTCGCCATCGATTGAAGTTACATAAAACAATTAACGATTAGTCGCCATCAAGGAGAGCTCGTGTATAGGCAACAAAAAATATTAATTTCGCGACATAAGGTTGGACGCGAACAACGCGAAATTTATACGCACGCATTTTTTTCACGGTTTACAGTACCATTTACTTCATGGGGTCCCATGCAAAATTATTCAAGAGCTGGTTTATAGTATAGGATTTATGGTAAAAGTTAAAAACTGGTCTGTATTATAGGATTTATGGTAAAATTCAAGAACTGGTCTATACTATTGGGTTTATGGTAAAATTTAAGAGCTGGTCTATATTACAAGATTTAAGGTAAACTTATAGTTGGTTTATGTTATAGGATTGACAGTAAATTGAGAAAGAAATACTTACTGCTAGACCACACCAGTGTTTAAAAGTTAATTTGCATTTTAGTATTCAAAGTAAATTCAAGAGCTGAGGTGGTTTTAAGTTCAAGATTTACTGTAAACTGTAACAGGAATACTTACTGGTAAACCAGGAAGTCCATCTGCGCCAGCCTCTCCCTGAAATGATAAAAACATAAATACAATCAGTACACATATGTTGTGACAGAGTCCAACTAAACATATATATTAATATAAAAACAACAAATTTAATTAAAGGCCAATCGTTGTTTTGGTCAGTATGTTCAGAATACATACGGTATGGAAGACTTCCGCCCTAAGCCTAACCACTGGTCATGTCAGAGATTTAGCTTGGGATGGATGTGCCTGGACTTTGAAAGGATATATGCATGTCAATACAGTTTTTAAGTCAAGGACAATGGTAAGAAACGCACTAAACACATTTTATTTACGGTTATATGGTGTCGGACATATGATTAAGGACCACACAGATATTGAGGGAGGAAACCCACTCTCGCCACTTCATGGGCTACTCTTTTCGATTAGTAGCAAGGGATCTTTTATATGTAAAAAACAGATAGACATAAATTTCCATAAACCTTTTGTCCTTTGATAGCGAATCCATCCACGGTGGCTGATTCTCCTTTCTGTCCCTTAGATCCGGGAATTCCTGGCATTCCACGATCTCCTGGTACTCCACTAGATCCAGGCAATCCAGGGTCACCCTGTGGGAGACAAAACACTCATCAGTTATTATGTCCAATACTTGATTATATATATATATATATATGTGTATGTGTATGTGTATGTGTATGTGTATGTGTATGTGTATGTGTATGTGTATGTGTATGTGTATGTGTATGTGTATATATAAATACAAACTTCTCACTGTTATATTATTTACTTATTCTGATTGGACAACATCACAAAAACACTGAATGTTATTCTTTGATAACCTCAAAGAATGATGTCATTATGACAAATGGGATGACATTATGTAAAACAGGTAATGGAAAAGACGTTAGAGACTGATTTATGTGTATTTTAACAAAATATTGTGTGTTCTTTCATGCACTAGTGGTGGAATTTTAGCATGGGGGCTAGACTGTGGCATGCAAAGTTTATAGGGGGGTTAAAACATGCTTCCCCAGAAAATGTATAAAAAATAAAAAATGACAATTTGTTTGGAGAAGTTTGACCCCCATGAAACTCACCCCCAGCACACGCTCCTGTGTTTGTAATTATAGAAGAACTGTTAGCCAGTGTTTTGTCAGTTTATCAATGTATAACTGTTACAAATTGACAAAAATCATGCAATGTAGAAAAGCAATATTATACTAAAAACTTCAGAAAATGACGTTATTACGTCAACTGGGACGTCATTACATAAAAGAGATCAAGGGCAAAACGTTAGAAACTGATTATGTTTATTTTTAACTACATTTTAACTGAATCAGGACAACCCAGAAGTAAATTGGGATTTCTTGAAAGTTAGAAGTTAAAGGTTGTTTTATTTAACTACACCACTCAGCTATTGGATGTCAAACAATTGGTAATTTGTACAAATAGTCTTAGAGAGAAAACCTGCTACATTTTTCCATTAGTAGCAAGGAATCTTTTATATGCACCATCCCATAGACAGGATAGCACATACTACAACCTTTGATAAACCAATCATGGTGCAATGGTAGGAACGAGAAATAGCCTAATGGGCCCATCAATGAGGATCGATCTTAGACCGACCGCACATCAAGTGAGCACTTTAGCACCAATGGGCTATGCCCCAGGATGGTTTGAAGGACATCTTTTGATATTTTCTGACACAAACCTGAGTTCCATTGCATCCATCAAGTCCAGGAAGTCCACGGGGGCCAGCTGGTCCAGGAATACCCTGTGATAGAAACAAATACATTATAAAGCTGACTGGAAAACAAATAGTCTAAATATTCATAGGAAAACCTTTTAAATACTTACTGGAAAACTTTCTAAATACTCACTGGACAAAATTCTAAATATTCACTAGAAAACATTCTAGATATTCACTGGAAAAACATTCTAGATATTCACTGGAAAACATTCTAGATATTCACTGGAAAAACATTCTAGATATTCACTGGAAAATATTCTAGATATTCACTGGAGAAAATATTCTAGATATTCACAGGAAAACATTCTAGATATTCATAGGAAAACATTCTAGATATTCACTGGAAAACATTCTAGATATTCACTGGAAAAACTTTCTAGATATTCACTGGAAAAAACCCATTTTCAATACTCAGGCACAGCAGAGTAGGGGAGCTCTAGCTCCCCCCCCTCCCCCCCCAATAATTCTGAATTAAAAAATATTAGTGGTAGACCGTAGTAAATCTTCGTGAAAAATGCACTTAAATAGTTCTGCATTTACCAGCACTTGTCATCATGAATTTTACTTGTAGAATGCAGGAAATTGCATTTCAGGGTTTCTAGTTTTCAAAATTTTATAGGGGAGCTTTGCACCTTTGATCCTATTCAGAAGCCCCCAATTTCTACTTGCTTCCGCTGTGCCTGATACTCACAGAAAAACTTTCTAAATATACATTGGAAAACATTCTAAATATCAATTGGAAAACATTTTAAATATGGACTGGAAAACATTCTAAATATTGTTGTATATTAGGTCAGTTAATATACAACAATATACAATATCCCCCTCCACTAATTTTCACTCAGTGATAACACCCCAGCACATTATTTAATCAACAGCTATTAGGTGTCTAATAATGGCAATGGAATGTTAGTGTAATGACACTCTAGCATATTGTCTAATCAGCAGCCTGCCTTTTATATTATACTATAGCTGAGGGTAGAATACTACTGGTATCTAACTTGTTGTAAAGATTATTTTCTTATATTTTGTTTCACATTTTCTACATCACAGAGAACGCCGTGCTATAAAACGTCCATAATGGAAGACCCAGATTCCTTTCTGCTTCACTGTTTTCCTTTCTTTGGTGAGTAGTAAAGCTTGTTGAGTGGTTCTGCCAGGCACTTCCCTTGTAGGTAGAGACAGGAAGAAATCTAATCTCCACTCCTGCAACCCAACTCCCCCGTATGGTTGGAGAAATTCATCAAAAGCATCTGTTGGGTGGGGTCCAGTCTTTTTCAAGTGCTTACACATTACATGATGTTACACTTCATAAAATATGGACTTTACTACCACCAAGCCAAAGAAAAACTGTATAATTTACACCTCCTTTATCATACCGTGACACTTTTTCAAGTAGAAGATGGGTAAAGAAAACCATTTTCTCTCATCCTCAGGTATATGGAACAGAGCTATTCCATGAAAGAAAGCCATGTAAGAAACTTCTATCTTACATGGGATATCACGCGCTTGCGTTTAACATGACGTTGTTGGTAATATATGACATCATATTAATGTGAGATGGTGACGTGAGGTCATTAGACACTGTTTTAAATTAATATTTTGTTATTAAAACTCATTTTAAAAGCTATCTTGTTAATTTGTAGCGTTAAATTTTATTTAACACATGAAACAAACACGGTAAATACGATAGTGTTGTTTATTTATGATAAAATGGTCAAATAAAAAAGTTACTTGTTCAGCCATCTTTGTAAAATAATGATTTATTTAGCGAATGAATGAGAAAAAAAGACTCCATCATATGCGGCCATGTGGGATAGAAAAAGTACACCCTTGGCAAGCCTCGTCCCAGGTTGAAATTTTCACCACCTCCGGTGTACTTTTTCTATCCAACATGACCACATATGATGGAGTATTTTATTACCAATATTATGGTTTTGATCATATTGTTTTGAGTCTACCTCATTATGTGCTATGAAGACCATTATTTGAAAAAAAAAATATAATTTAATAATTAGAAAAAAAAATAATTGACTACATTTGGTTTTCCAATAGATTGTAGTAGTGATACATGTATATAAAACTATAGTTATTAATTGTTTGTTGATATTGCAACTTTTTGTTTTCCACAAATAATTGATTATAGTCCATCCCACAGAGAATGCCTTTATTCATACTATAAACTTTGCTACAAGTTATTGTACACAAAAATACTTTTCTTCTTACATCAAACCAAACTGAAATTATTTACAAAAAACACTTTTATAGAATGATGGGACAGACTATAAGTATCTGGCCCTCACAGGTGCTTTGGCTAGTGTCCTGTGCATTATAATATTAGTTGATCATTTGTACTTAAGGTGATCTTAGGGCTAAGATCGATTTGTGGAACAGGGCCCTGGGCAATATTTGCTGATATATATTGAAAGTTTACCGTTGCAAGTTTAATTTTACTAGTCACATGTTAGTAGACTGGTTGTCAAAAGTCTGTTCAACTGAAATAATTAAAATGATCTTTAAAATGGTGTTAATAATTTCACATAAATTTACATATACTTACTGGAATGCCATTGATGCCTGGAAAGCCAGGAGCTCCCATTTTGCCCTGAAAATATAAAATAAAAATTACTAACATGTATCCATCTTATGTTAGTTTTAACTGAATCTGAAATCACAATGTAATCTGACACATACAAGATTGAAACCTCAGGAATATAAATATACCTGGAAAGCCCATTTTCTTTATTCATTCTTTGTAAACTCATCATTATGTTTATGGATGGATGGATGGATGGATGGTAGGATGGATGGAAGGATGGATGGATTGATGGATAATGCATCAGGGATGGATTAATGGATGGATGGATGGATGGATGGTTGGTTGGTTGGTTGGTTGGTTGGTTGGATGGATGGATGGATGGATGGATGGATGGAGTGGTGGATGAATTGGTGGATGAATGAATGGATAGATGGATGGATGAATGATTGGATGAATGGATGGATGAATGGATGGACGGGTTCATTGATGGATAAATTGCTGGGTGCATGAATTAATGGATGAATGGATGGATGAATGATTGGATGAATAGATGGATGAATTGGTGGATGAAATTGATTGATGTATGGATGGGTTGATTGATGGATGAATGGATGGATGAATGGATGAATAGTTGGGTTGATTGATGGATGAATTGAAGGGTGGGTGGATCAATTGATGGATGGATGAATGATTGGATGAATGGATAGATGAATTGGATGGAGGATGGATGGATGGATGTATGGATGGAAGAATGATTTGATGAATTGATGGAAGGATGGATGGATGATGAATGGATGGATGAGTCAGACAGGATGGATGAATGATTGGATGAATGGATGAATGATTTGATGAATTGATGGATGGATGGATGGATGGATGAGAGTCAGACAGGCTGACTTTGCTTCAGAAAGTGTTTCCATGCATCCAATAACATAGATGAATGGATGGTTTGATGGATGAATGGATGAAAGGATGAATGAATGAACTAGACAGATAAGACATTGACAGAGGATTAAAATATGGATGGATGGATGGATGGATGGATGGATGGATGGATGGATGGATGGATGGATGGATGGATGGATGGGTGGATGAATTGATGGACTAGACAGATAAGACATTAACAGAGGATTAAAATCAGACAGGACGTTTTTATATGCATTCAATGGTTTGTTCTGGATGGATGAATGGATAGATGGATGGATGGATGGATAGATAGATTGATTAATAAACTAGACAGATGAGACATTAACAGAGGATTAAAGTCAGACAGACTGCCTTTGCTTCAGAAAGTGTTTACACTTCCCTGGGAACTAAGTGTCTGCAGTGTACACCAAATTATGTGCACTTGTTCCACCTACCAAGAACTTTCATCTAGGTTTACAACTGAGAGCCAAATAACATTGCACATGTATACATGTCCATATGCTTTGAAGCTGTTTACAGAGCTACAGTCCGACCCATGTTTAACAGCCATCTAATAACTTTGGGACATTACATGCAGTTAATTCAGTAAGCAAAATAAGATTGTAGTTTGGCATAACTTAACAAAACCAAACCCTCTGTAACCTGGAATTCTCTCAACACCACCGGCCTCGGTGGCGTCGTGGTTAGGCCATCGGTCTACAGGCTGGTAGGTACTGGGTTCGGATCCCAGTCGAGGCATGGGTTTTTTAATCCAGATACCGACTCCAAACCCTGAGTGAGTGCTCCGCAAGGCTCAATGGGTAGGTGTAAACCACTTGCACTGACCAGTGATCCATAACTGGTTCAACAAAGGCCATGGTTTGTGCTATCCTGCCTGTGGGAAGCGCATATAAACGATCCCTTGCTGCCTGTCGTAAAAAGAGTAGCCTATGGCAACAGCGGGTTTCCTCTCAAAATCTGTGTGGTCCGTAACCATATGTCTGACGCCATATAACCGTAAATAAAATGTGTTGAGTGCGTCGTTAAATAAAACATTTCTTTCTTTCAACACCAGACATTTTTTTTAAGGTCCCTTTTCAAATATTAGTACAGGAAATAACCTCTCTAAACCAGATACCTCTTTAAACCAGACTTTTTACTTGGTCCTGTGGGTGTCTGGTTTAGAGGGGTTTTACTATAAATGGTTTGTTTACACAAACTTTCAATTATCAGGACTGGTTTTATGGCTTAAGGCCACTACCCCCCCCCCCCCCCCCCCCAATTCTCTCTCACTAACCACTAACTATAAACCCCTGTTCAGGACAGACAGTCCAGATAGCTGAGCAGTGTGCCCAGGATTGTGTGCTTGAATCTTAATTGGATATAAACATGAAATCAAGTTAAAATTAATTAACAAAAATAGTTTTTTTTATATTTAACAACACACTCAAAACATTTTTATTTATGGTTATTTGGTGTAGGACATACATGTATGGTCAAGAACCACACATAATTAGAGGAAGGAAGGAAGGAAGGAAGGAAGGAAATGTTTTATTTAACAACGCACTCAACACATTTTATTTACGGTTATATGGCGTCAGACATATGGTTAAGGACCACACAGATATTGAGAGAGGAAAGCCGCTGTCACTACTTCATAGGCAACTCTTTTCGATTAACAGCAAGGGATCTTTTATATGCACCATCCCATAGACAGGATAACACATACCACGACCGTTGATATATCAGTCGTGGTGCACTGGCTGGAACAAGAAATAGCCCAATGGGCCCACAGATGGGGATCGATCCCAGACCGACAGCACATCGAGCGCGCGCTTTACCAGTGGATTACGGACCACCCCCATAATTAAAGAGGAAACATGCTGCTACTAATTCCTGGGCTACTCCTTTTGATTAGCAGACAGGACAGTACATACCATGACATTTGTTATACCTTTCGTTTTAACTTATTTTCATGCTTATATCCAGTTAAGGTTCAAGCACACTGTCTCAGGCACACACCTCAGTTATCTAGACTATCTGTCCAGGACAGTGGGTTAGTTGTTAGTGGTTAGTGAGAGAGAAAAGGGTGTAGTGGCCTTACACCTACCCACTGAGTTGTTAAAACTCGCTCTGAGTGGGAGTGGGTACCAGGCTGCAAACCCTGTACCTACCAGCCTTATGTCTGATGGCTTAACCACGACACCACTGAGGCCGGTTTTGTTATACCAGTTACGGAGAATTGGCTGGAACAAGCAATAGTCCAATGAGGATTGATTGTAGACCGACTTCACATCAGGCAAGCACTTTACTATTGGCTAGAGACAATATTTAAAATCGGTCTCGGTGGTGTTGTGGGTAAGCCATCGGACATAAGGCTGGTAGATACAGGGTTCACAGCCCGGTACCGGCTCCCACCCATAGCAAGTTTTAACGACTCAATGTGTACGTGTAAGACCACTACACCCTCTTCTCTCTCACTAACCACTAAACACAGCCAGCCCAGATAGGTGAGGTGTGTGTCCAGGGCAGCATGCTTGAACATTAATTGGATTATAAGTATGAAAATAAGTTAAAATGAATGAATGAATATTTAAAAATCTTTTGTAAACAGCACTTAGGTTCACCTGATTTTTTTACCTATATAACCAATTGTACGGTTATGTGAATTATATTGACATAACCAAAGAGTTACTATTTCATCACTGATGTGCAGGGTGGGACGTGGACCAGTGGTAAAGCGCTTGCTTGATGCGAGGTCGATTTGGGATCGATCCCCGTTGGTGGGCCCATTGGGCTATTTCTCGCTTAAGCCAGTGCACCACGACTGGTATATCAAAGAGTAGCTCATGAAGTGGCGACAGCGGGTTTCCTCTATCAATATCTGTGTGGTCCTTAACCATATTTCTGACACCATATAACCATAAATAAAATGTCTTGAGTGTGTTGTTAAATAAACCATTTCCTCTCTTGCATTGGGCTGTGTCCCACTCCATTAAAATTAATGAATATTGATTATGTAGTGTTTTAGTGCCAAAAGCTGCTTAAAGAGAAATGTGGCTGCTAAACAGAGGTGTCCACTCAGCGCAGGTTTCACTGTGTGTTCCGGTGCTGCTGAATAAGCAGTTTCCATGGCGCACACTGTCTGGCAGGAACCAGCCTCCAATACTAAATGCCACCTGCCTTAATTCACTCACATGCTTTTCCCTAACACAGACCTGGCCGCAGAAATCATAAATAACTTTATGCTATTACTTTAACAGAATAAACCAACAGCCAGCACATGTTTCCAGTTTAGACCTACATAACTTGACTTGTTATTCCAAGATTGTGACACATTAGGCATAAAAGATAAAAAGTATTTAAAAAGTGTTTATTTCTTACAGACATGATTGTTGCTAAAGCATGTGAGGTACATGTTGCTGAGAAAAACCTCTTGCATCTATTTACTTTGCTTTATTTTAAGAAAACAGGGATGGAATATCTTCACACCATATATATATATATATAACAAGTTAAACAATGCCAACACCTATTTGTTTAGTGAATATCTTACATAAAACTTATCTAGCTCTATGGAACTTGGCAGACAACAGATATATTTGATATGCTAGTCATGGGTAGCAGACATCTTTGATATACTATTCATGGGTAGCAAATATCTGTAATATACTAGTCATGGATAGCAGTTATCTTTGAAATATAATTCACAGCCAGCAAAAATCTTTGATATATTAGTCATGGAAAGTAGATATCTGTGATATATTAGTCATGGGTAGCAGATATCGTTGATATCTTAGTTATAAATTGTAGATATCCTTGATATGCTAGTTGTGGGTAACATATATCTTTGGTATGCTAGTCATGGGTAGAATATATCTTTGATCAATATACTAGTTGTGGATAGCAGATATCTTTGATATACTAGTCATTCATAGCAGGTATCTTTGATATCGTAGTCATGGATAGTAGATATCTTTGGTACACTAGTCATGGATAACATATATCTTTGATACATTAGTCATGGATAGTAGATATCTTTAATATACTAGTTATGGATAGAAGATATATTTAATATATACTAGTCATGGATAGCAGATATCTTTGATATACTGGTCACAGATAGTAGATACATTTGATATACTAGTCATGAATAGTATAGATACCTTTAATATACTAGTTATGGTTAGTTATGGGTAGTAGATATCTGTTATATACTAGTCGTGATATATTAGTACATGAACAGATTGGTGGATAGCAGATATATTTCATACACTAGTCATACATATTTGATTACTTTTTACAGCTAGAACATATCTTTGATATACTATTAAAAGATACATATAGCAGATATCAGTTGTCTTTTATATATTAGTATGTCATTGATAACAGATATGATGTATTAACTGTGAATAGCAGATACATTTGATACAGACATGTACGGTAACCATTGTAACCACTTCAGCACTTTTTAAACTACAGCTATGTGGTATCAAACTTATGATCAGGGATCATTTATATGCACATTTCCATAGACAGGACAGTACATACCAAGACATTGGATGTACCAGTTCGTCCTTGAAAGGGCCCATTGGTATAGAACTCAGTGAAAGCATTATATTGCCTTTCACATAATAAAACACTAAACATGCCATTAAATTTCACAAGATCTTGTGATAAGAATTCCAGATAAGGCAGCCAATGGCAGAAGAAAGGTAAAGGAAAGGAATGTTTGTTTAACTATGGCTATTTGGTGTCTAAGTATATTATTTCAACATTTGGTTCAGAGAATAGAAAAAAAAGCAAGGATCTTTGATATGTACTTTCCCATAGACAAGGCTCTATATACCATGATGTTTGACATACCAGTCCAAACTGGCCATGGTGGTGTAGTGGTTAAGCCATCAGATATAAGGCTGGTAGGTACTGTGTTCATATCCCGGTACCGGTTCCCACCCAGAGCAAGTTTTAACGACTCAGTGGGTAAGTGTAAGGCCACTACACCGACTTCTCTCTCACTAACCACTAACAACTAACCCTCAGTTCTAGATTAACAGTCCCAGATAGCTGAGATGTGTGCCCAGGACAGCATGCCTGAACCGTAATTGGATACAAGTATGAAAATAAGAATAAACAAAGGAAGGAGATGTTTTATTTAACGACGCACTCAACACATTTTATTTACGGTTATATGGCATCAGACATGGTTAAGGACCACACAGATATTGAGAGAAAGAAAGAAAGAAAGAAATGTTTTATTTAACGATGCACTCAACACATTTTATTTACGGTTATATGGCATCAGACATGGTTAAGGACCACACAGATATTGAGAGAAAGAAAGAAAGAAAGAAATGTTTTATTTAACGATGCACTCAACACATTTTATTTACGGTTATATGGCATCAGACATGGTTAAGGACCACACAGATATTGAGAGAAAGAAAGAAAGAAAGAAATGTTTTATTTAACGACGCACTCAACACATTTTATTTACGGTTATATGGCATCAGACATGGTTAAATACCACACAAATATTGAGAGAGGAAACCCACTGTCGCGCCACTTCATGGGCTATTCTTTTTGATTAGCAGCAAGGGATCTTTTATATGCACCATCACAGACAGGATAGTACATACCACGGCCTTTGTTGAACCAGTTATGGATCACTGGTCGGTGCAAGTGGTTTACACCTACCCATTGAGCCTTGTGAAGCACTCACTCAGGGTTTGGAGTCGGTATCTGGATTAAAAATCCATGCCTCAACTGGGATCCGAACCCAGTACCTACCAGCCTGTAGACCGATGGCCTAACCAGTACGCCACCGAGGAATGTAATGAAAGCATTACATCTTCTCTGACATATTAAAACACTAGACACAGTGTTCTCGCTGCTTCATTTAAGCGGGGCACCCCGCCCCGCTATTCCATTTTGCTGCCCTCCTTTCACGTTCCCCGCCCTACTTTATTTTTTAGCGCCCCTCTTTATTTTCCAGCACCTATCTCTGATATTTCCAAAAAAACAACGATCAGTCTGCACACTGTGACACTGGACATCAAAGGAAACAATCCGCGTTGTGTACGAAAAAGCAATTGACAAAACATTTACGACAGTTACCATAACGTAATTTAACAGTATTTTTAAACAGCCTCTATTTTGTCTAATATCTGTATCCATTTGTATGTTTGACAGACACAATAAAAGTTATATTTTATGTTACAAGCAATGAAAACATTTTATTTTTTATGGATTCGGCAATCTCCGATTGAAAAAAACCCCTCTTATTTGGCACCAAATTTGTCACGTGATCAGAACGATCATTCTGTCTTTTGTTTCCACTAACTATTGTTTGATATTTTGTCCTCAGTTGCAGATATAATTGCTTGAAACTGATGATTTTTACTTTCTGTTATTCTGTTTATTCAGTAGTTCTTTATAAAATATTGTAAACTTTTAATTTTGAGGGGATATTAACGCTTATAAAAACAACGGAAGTGGTAGTGTTTATCATTAAAGTCATTTATCTTGAGTGCCAAATAATATATACACCGTCTTTACAAAAACGAAAGTACTTTTTATCAGCTGGCGATATTTTATCACAGCGATCGATTCATTCGATGAAGATGGAAATAACAAAAATGTATCTGACATTAGATCACTTTACAAACATCTTTATTGTTTTTCGTATACCTTGAAATCTTTATTAAAAATAATAATATTAAAACTGTGATCGGTCCAGCAAAACCGGAACTGCCCGTGAATGTCAGACCGATATCATCTTCGGTTCAATTAAAAGACGAGTCTTTTTATGAACCCCTTTGCACTTTTTGTAGGCAAAATGAGTATGTCTTTTCTCAAAGTTTACCAACACAAAACAATATGGTAACCAAACTACTCCACTCCCCCCCCCCCCCTTTTTTTTTGCTTTTCGTTTATTGGTGTGGGTTTTTTTTTTTTTGAAGGGTGTGGTGCCCAGCGGCCGCCCTCCTTTAATTTTCACCCAGCGAGAACACTGAGACATATCTTTAGTTTCACAAGGTCTCTTGATATCGGATAACAATTCCAGATGGAGGCAGGATGTTTGGGGTAAGGAGATGGGGGGAGTATTTCACAGAAGACCTATTAAAGTTTTACAACAACCAGACTGTTCCTCTTACACTATACTACAAGAACATCTGTTAATGCTATCCTCTTCCCAGACGGAATTAATACAGAAACTTGTGTAAAAGGAAGTCAATTCATGCAAATTGATATGAAAGAGAACATTCCAAAATAAACTAATGAATGGGCTTGTTTGTTCATACAAAGCCCATGTAAAAACATATATATTACCCAGTCGGTCATGCAGTATTACTGAGAGTTTTGTTTATACATGTATATATATATACAGTGAAACCCTACAAAACCAGACTCTCACTATACCGGAATTCCCTCAAAACTAGAGATTTTTCACGGTCCCTTTTTAAATATTAGAACAGAAAAGAACTCTAAAGCAGAGACCCATTATAACTGGACTATATACTTGGTACTGTGGGTGTTCAGTTCAGAGGGGTTTCACTGTATTTTCTTTTTAATGTTTCAAAAGCAGGCCATGTGTAGTTTTGCATGATGGTTTCAGCTATTCCATGATAATCAAAGGCAAATTTTATTTGGAACATCGAGGACTCAAAAGTCAGCACTTTCTTTTCACAAATGACATAGTTGTACATAACAGGCTCTTTTCTGTACTGGAAATATGCTAAATGTCAAACTAAATTTCTAAATAGAATTTTAATGAATGGATGGGTGGATCCATGGATGGATGAATGGATGGTTGAATAAATTGAACATTGTAAATGAAAGGATATATATGAATGGATGGTTGGTTTGATTGAAAATGGATTGATAGAAAACATGAATAGATAGATGCATGTTTGGATACGTGGATGGTTCGTTGGGTGGAATTTAGGTGGATGAACAGATGGATGGATGGACACAATTTGTTGGATGGGTGGATAAATTATTTAATTGATGCATACATTGATAAATGGATGGATGGTTGATTTGATGGATGGATGAATGGATGGGTGGATGGGTGGATGGGTGGATGGATGGATGGATGGATGGATGGATGGATGGATGGATGGTTGATTTGATGGATGGGTGGGTGGGTGGAATGATGGATGGATGGATGGATGGATGGATGGATGGTTGATTTGATGGATGGGTGGATGGATGGATGGATGGATGGATGGATGGATGGATGGATGGATGGATGGATGGATGGATGGGTGGATGGATGGATGGGTGGGTGGATGGATGGATGGATGGATGGGTGGATGGATGGATGGATGGATGGATGGATGGATGGATGGATGGATGGATGGATAGATTGATGATGGTTTTACTGGGAGGATCAATGATGGATGGATTGATTCACTGTGGTTTAATTTTATGAAAAACAAGCATAGATGAGATTTCTTTTAGGCCTTTGAAAGATGCAGTGCACCATTATTAAAATTAATTTATTAAAACAGACATAATTACTAAATTGTTTACACATCAAAGTGAGAATTTTCTGAATCACTTGCATTTGGGAAGGGGCCTATATTCAGAACCACAGAATGCCTGGATAAATCCCTGTATTTGCAAAAGGAAGGAAGAAATGTTTTATTGAATGACACACTCAACACATTTTACTTATGGATATATAGTGTTGGACATATCGTTAAGGACCACACAGATATTGAGAGGAAACCCACTGTCACCACTTCATGGGATACTCTTTTAGATTAGCAGCAAGGGATCTTTTGTATGCATCATCCCATAGACAGGATAGTACATACCATGGCCTTTAGTTGTGGAGCACTGGTTGTAACGAGAAATAGCCCATTAGGTCCACCAACAGGGATCGATCCTTGACCAACCGCACATCAGGCGAGTACTTTACTACTGTGCCCCCTGTAACAACAGATGTCTAATGGAATTTCCATTTACCAAAAACCCAGTGCTTTCTACCAACTCTGTTCCCAGAAACAATGTTGAGGTTGAAAATAATAGCAGTGTTCACATGGCTAGGAATGCTCTCAGTTACACAGACAACCACAAGGAAAACCTGTCTGATACAGATCACACAGAAATGATGGCTCCTCACCAAATTGTGAGAATATGAATCCTGCCACTTGTTGCCAAAAAGGAAAATTAGCACAATATTTACACTGGTGAGGAATATGTGTATCATACACATAGATGTATGATATAGATGCATATTATACTTCAGTATCATACATGTATGTAAAGGTATGAAAGAATTGATTAGAAAGATAATAATATTCATAGGATAGATGGAAGTATGGAAAGATGGTTAGGTTGATTGACAGGTTGATGGATGGATGGACTGAAGCAAGGCTGTTGAAAGGATGGATGAATGAATTGATGATGGATGAATGGATTGATGATGGATGAATGGATTGATGATGGATGAATGGATTGATGATGGATGAATGGATTGATGGATGGATTGATGATGGATGAATGGATGGATGGATGGATGGATGGATGGACGGACGGATGGATGGACTGACGGACTGACGGACTGACTGACTGACTGACTGACTGACTGACTGACTGACTGACTGACTGACTGACTGACTGATGGATTGATGGATGGATGTGTGGACAGATGAATGAGCAGATGGATGTAAAGAAAGGACATATGGATGAATGGTCAGATGGATGGATGGATGGATGGATTGCTAAGTGGATGGATGGATAGGTTGATGACCGGCTGTTAGATTGATAGAAATGGACAGACAGACAAACAGACAGACAGGCAGATGGATGCATGGATGGATGATGCACTGACAGAGTGTTCCTTTCCAATTCCAACTTCAAGGTCAGGTAACCTGCCTATATGTATGAAAGTAACATAGCCAGTTTTCTTTTCTGTATGACATATCGGGAAAACAAACAGCAAACAGTGGTCTGAGACCAGATGTGAAAGCCACCAAGGCCTGCAACCAGACCTCCACAAAATGAATGCTCTCTGATGAGATTGCCAGGAAGAATAAATCAGGAGCTCCCATCAGAGAGAAACATGTTGTTCTTTCAGTAGCCGTGACCCATAAGACAGGGTGTGTCTCTCAGATCAATAAGATTAAAGCACTTGCAATTCTAACTGTGGCATATTTTAACACTGGGAATTCTGACTGTAGCAGATTTTAACACTGGGAATTCTAACTGTAAAAGATTTAACACTGAAAATTTTAAGTAACAGATTTTAACACTGGGGATTCTGACTGTAGCAGATTTTAACACTGGGGATTCTGACTGTAGCAGTTTTTAACACTGGGAATTCTAATTGTAACATGTTAACACTGGAAATTCTAACTGTAACATATTTTAACACTGGTAATTTTAACTGTAACAGATTTTAACACTTGAAATTTTAAAGGGACATTCTTGAGTTTGTTGCATTGTAAAATGTTTCCGACTAATAAAATAGTTCTATGATTAAACTTACATATTAAATATATTTTCTTGTTTAGAATAACAGTGTCTGTATTTCTTAAGGTGTTTCTGGTTATCTTAATATTTGTAAGTAGTCGAAACTGGATTTTGTCTTCAAATAATTTCGTACATGTATATGAAAAAAACATATTTTAGGAAATAAAATGAAATTTAACCTAGTACAAATATTAGAACAACCAGAAACACGTTTAATATACAGCCACTAATATTTTATGTATGATAATATATTTGATATGTAATTACAATCGTTAAAAAGTCTATGTTAGTTGATAACATCTTAAAAATTGCAGCGTACTCAGGAATGTCCCTTTAACTTAGAACAGATTTTAACACTGGTAATTTTAACTTTAGCAGATTTTATCACTAGGAATTCTAACTGTGACATTTTTAACACTGGGAATTCTAACTGGTAATGATTTTAACACTGGGAATTCTAATCTGGAATATCTTAAGTGGTTCCTCATAATCTAAGGCAATAGGCAGCAATGAATCACTCAGGTTTTTTGGTGTTTTTTTCAGGTCAAGGTCTGTTTAATGATATTATGGCACATTCTATTTATAATAGCTTGTGTTTTGTGGCTATTGTTACTAAAAAACCCCAAAAAACATAATATTGTCCTTGTTCATACAAAGTCATATATTAATAATACCATAATCACTTCATTAAAAATAAATAATTACATTGTATTGACAAACATGTACTGGAATGGAAAAAAAGACTAAAAATTCTTTCTAAATTTTGTGAGTGTGATTATTTTTGGTAGTTCACTATTGACCTATTTACCTCATTTTGTAAGAGCAGCCCAGGATGGTACTGGTTGCCATGGGAACAAGGAATCTAATCAGTGTTTACTTGTGGTAATATTTAGAGCTGACTGGTTACTTGTGAGCTGTGAATGTTATCTCAGGTTGACTGATGGTTTGGTTCTCTGTGTGAGCTTGTCATAGAGAATTGTGTTTATGTTGAAATCCTAGATAACCTCAATAACATGAAGTTAGATGGAAGAGATGGGGTGTGTGTGTGTGTGTGTGTGTGTGTGTGTGTGTGTGGACCCTTCCACATGGCATAACATTACACAAACAGACATCTTCAGAATTAACAGTGTCATTATATTACAAAGAACAAATATTTACAATGATGTATACCATGTCATAACAAGGTCTTTGAAAATTGCAAGAACAATCATTTTGTTCACGCACTGCTCACATAATGATAAATGGTTTGTGCAAATTGTCGATTTCCAAAAGCCTTTAACAATTCACATTATATTGCAAAAGTACACAAACTGAAATTATCATAACAAACACCATTACTGAACATTGTACTCAAACTGAAATTATCATGATAACATTAAGTGAAACTGTAATTCATGGGCACTGGTTGGGAAGGGGAAAAAAAGCTCAAATCCATTAAAGGTTACCAATTATATGACCTATTCATGCCCGTAAGAATGACATCTGCAGTGGTGGTGGTAATAGTGTTTCAGCACAATCTCTACTGGGGGTCACAGCCTCTAGTGAGGGGGAAACATATTTTTTATCTTTATTTATATTATTACAGGTCCCACTCCCCCCCCCCCCCCCCACTCCCGTTCCTATGGGTATGCCACTGTACCTCATGCGAGTACTTTAACATTGAGCTACAATGCTGTAAAAATAAGATTCCAAATTCACAAAGCTAGCCTTCATTGCAATGTATGCAGATCCCTATAAGACAGGCAGGAAGGAAGGAAATGTTTTATTTAATGATGCACTCAACACATTTTATTTACGGTTATATGGTGTCGAACATATGGTTAAGGACCACACAGATATTGAGAGAGGAAACCCGCTGTCGCCACTTCATGGGCTACTCTTTTCGTTTAGGCAGCAAGGGATCTTTTATATGCACCATCCCACAGACAGGATAGCACATATCATGGCCTTTGATGTACCAGTCATGGTGCACTGGATGGAGCCAGAAATAGCCCAATGGGCTCACTGATGGGGATCGATCCCAGACCGACCGCGCATCATGTGAGCGCTTTACCACTGGGCTACGTCAAGACATCTTGCAAAAGGACTTTAAAGTAACAGATCCTAGTTTTTAAACACTATGGCACATTTTCACTATTGGAATCCCTTTTTGATAACTGAAAGTAAGACATTACATTACTTAGATTTTATTGTTTAGATTTAATCTATTTCCATACATCCAAAGTGATTCTGGTCATCCTGGTGTTTTTAACTGCACAAAATACATTTTTTTACAATTCTAAAAATTCTCATACCTCTGAGAAGTAATGGTTACATGTGGAAACAAAATCTGGTCTATATTTAAGGGTATTTTCCCATTTTAACATCACAGACTCTTCTTTTAGGTTGCATCATGTCAAAGTTTGAGGTGCACCATCAAATATTTACTGAGTAAAAACAGCTGTGGCTGTGTGATCGAAAAGAGTAGCCCATGAAGTGGCAACAGCGGGTTTTCTCTCTCAATATCTGTGTTGTCCTTAACCATATGTCTGACGCCATATAACAGTAAATAAAATGTGTTGAGTGCACCGTTAAATAAAACACTTCTTTCTGTACAAATAAGTACTATAATCCATTGGCAATAAATAAATACACTTTTATTTGTTAAGTTGTTATGCAGTATACACCAGAGGTTGAAACTAATGCAGGGTACCCCCAAAAATGGAACTGTAAATTTCAGCTAAAATGATGGTTGCTAATAAAAACATTAATTAAATCTCTTAAATTGTATGTGACTCCCCATTTTCTTGCAGGTAGATTAGATGTGAGATGCCATATTTTTTATTGGTGTACTGCCTAGGTATGCTGATATGCTTCTTATATCAATTTTATTAGTAAACATTAACATTATCGGCAATAGGAATTGATTTGATTTATTAGAACCTTCACTTTACTGTAACTTTATCCAAATATGTTAAATGTTTCTAGATTAATCAAGACATAGTGTCTATTTTCCCCAAGTTGAAACTAGGATCTGCAACTTTAAAGTACAAATCTTGCATTTTTCAGAGAAATCTTGTCCTGTCTATTTTAAGCAATATCTCCCACTTCCCACTAGGTGTTGAAATGATAATGTTTGTTCTATCTCTGATTCTGGCTAATGTTTCTGTGTTGAAACTCTGCCAGCATCTGGGCAAGTCAGCAGCAACGGTAGACAGACTACCTCAGCATTCCGCACTGTTTGGTCTGTACACCACATTGATAGTATCAGCTTTAATAACAGTCAGTTGTTCATTCCAGTGCACTCAACCTGGATGTAATCAGAAACTGATACATCGTTCCAATCTCACCTGTAGATTAACTCCTCCGATAACTCAAGATATATTTTTGAATGCAACATGCATGAATACATATGTGTCATATGTGTTATATATACCAGGTGGTAGGGAAAAAAAAACCCACCTGAATCTATCTTTAAGACATCATACTGCTGTTATATTTCTTTCAACAGTGGAGAACTAAGCAAATTAATATTATTATAGTCCAGCATTATGGATGGATGGATAGCTGAAGAAATATTTTAAAATGCACAATGCTTGAAAACATATATGTTAAAAATACCAGGTGGTAGTTAAAAAAAAAAGAATCCATCTTAAGACACCATACTGATGTCATACAGTATGGCACTAAGCAAATTAATATTATTAATGGATTATGGATGGATGATGTATAACTCAAGATGTATTTCTGACTTCACAGTGTCTCTTACAAATGGTGGGAAAACCCCCCACTGAATCCATCTTGAAACATCCTACTGCTGTTATCCTTCTGGTTATGTAGTGTAGCAAATTTATATTAATGTTGTCTACCATTCAATTTCTATAAAACAGATCTCTGTAAAGCAAATACATATTTCTTTGTTCAGTGATAATGAATTAAGATAATCTAGCCAGCCAGCCAGCCAGCTTACCAGGTTGATAGATGGTTGGATGGATGGATGGTTGGATGAATGAATGAATGAATGAATGAATGAATGAATGAATAAATGAATAAATGAATGGATGAATGGATGAATGAATGAATGGATGGACTAATTGATGGATGGATGGGTGGATGGATGGGTGGATGGATGGGTGGATGGATATATATAAATGATGGACTGATGGGTAAATGGATGGAAAGATGAATGAATGGATTTATACATGCATCCATCCATCCATCCACTACTTTGGAGTGGTGTGTATATTATGAATAGCAGGTGGTTGATTGATTGGATGAATAATCGATGAATGGATGGATGCATGGATGCATGGATGGATAAATGGGTAGATGGATGGAAGAATGAATGGGTAGATGGATGGATAAATTAATGAATGGATGGAAAATTGGATGGATGGACTGATGGAAGAATGAATGGATGGATGGATGCATGGATGTACGAATGAACAGACATGTGTACTGTAGAGATATATACAGTCTTATTAAAACCAGGTACTCACTCTTGCTCCTTTTGGATGGATGGATGGATTGATGGATGGATGGATAGAAGAATGAATGGATAGATGGATGGATGGAATAATTAATGAATGGATGGAAGACTGGATGGATAGATGAATGGAATGATGGAAGAATTAATGAATGGATGGAAAACTGGATGGATAGATGGATGGAATGATGGAAGAATTAATGATTGGATGGAAAATTGGATGGATGGATGGAATGATGGAAGAATGAATGGATGGATGGATGGATGGATGGACCAATGAACAGACAGGTGTACTATACAGACATTCAGACTTATTAAAACCAGGTACTCACTCGTGCTCCCTTTTCTCCATGCGGTCCGGGTGGTCCATGTTCGCCCTTTAATCCTTTAGGTCCAGGTAATCCCTCGGGTCCAGGAAATCCCTGAGTACCTTGGGGTCCAGCAGGGCCTATCTGACCTGGTGTACCCTGCAATCATATCAACCAATCACTGATCAAGCAAAACAAGCTTTGATGATCCTATATGAACTGATAAGGAAGATATGCCCCAGAAAAGAAATGTTAAAATTAAAGTTTCTTTTGTTTAACAACACCACTAGAGCATATTGATTAATTAATCATCTGCTATTCGACATCAAACATTTGGTAATTCTGATTCATAGAAAACAGAGGAAACTTGCTACGTTTTTCATTAGCAGCAAGGGATCTTTTATATGCACTTTCTTTCACAGACAGAGCAGCACATACCACAGCCTTTGACCTGTGGTAGCGCACTGGTTGGAATGAGAAAAAACTCAATCAAATCAGTTGAATGGATCCACCATGGTGGTTCGATCCTGTGGTGCAAGCACCTCAGGTGAGCACTCAACCAATTGAGCTGGTGGTAATGAACAATGTCTTACTATAATATGATTTGTCAAAGCAGAGAACATTTTGTTCACTATCGCATCACAATTAGCTACTCGTTTCAAAGATTGCTGCAAAATTTTATAACATTAAACACTAGTTGCTAATCAATTCTCAATTGACTAGAAATATTGGTAAAAACGTTTTTGAAAATAAAATGTTTTCAGCAAAGCCACATATATATATATATATATATATATATATTATATATATATATATATATAAATAAACCACACACACAGATTTATCATGACAATATTTTGTTGTTGAAATATGAGGTGAGTATTTTTACTATAAAAATAAGATGTGATTATTAAAACAAGACCAGCCTCAGTGATATCGTGGTTAAGCCATCAGACATAAGGCTGGTAGGTACATTGGTTCGCAACCTCATACCGGTTCCCACCCAGAGCTAGTTTTAATGACTCAAGAGGTATGGTAGGTGCAAGGACACTACATCCTCTTCTCTCTCACTAACAACTAACAATTAACAACTAACCCACTGTCTTGAACAGACAGCCCAGATAGCTGAGGTGTGTGCCAAGGACAGTGTGCTTGAACCTTAATTGGACATAAGCATGAAAATGAATTGAAATGAAATGAAATTACAACAAAGTTAATCTTGGCTTAAAAATTGAAGGGTCATACTTATTCTTAAATTTCAGAGAATGGGGTCATTACAAAAACTGAATCAGAATCCCCAAAGTTGGCGTCTAAATTGTGCAGGTGAATATCTGAAGTCTTCCCCAATAAAATGTAGAAAAATTGCCCCCCACTCCTCATTTTTAGTAAATTGTTTAGACCATTTAAACAAATGTGGCATTTAGAAACTGAAATTCCCCTTTTGTTTTTCCTAATTATAATCATGACTTTAATTTTTTTTTTGAAATTTAGAAAATGTGTTTCTAATTTTCATTATTATTCATACTTACTTAGTACTAACACAACAACAATGCTATACGACCCCGAGTCATAACCTACACTGCAGAAATATCTCCCTTTGCCAGATGTATAACGTACATCTGCGCATGGGCAGACCGTATATCCTATTTTTTTTTTATTCTGCAGTCCTACATTGAATATGTTGAATAATAACTAAAGAATACATAATTGATTTTGTCATAAATGTTATGGGGAGGTTACTCTAACTTGAGACATGAGAGTTACTCACCCTTGAGCCTTTTTCTCCTATGTACCTACATCCACCTGAGGTCAGACAACCAGTATTAAGTATTAAGGGGAGGTTACTCTAACTTGAGACATGAGAGTTACTCACCCTTGAGCCTTTTTCTCCTATACACCTACATCCACCTGAGGTAAGACAGCCAGCTCCGCATCGTATTGAGTCTCGTGGGTCAACCAACACATCGCCACGGCGATCCAACCGTGGGTCTCGAGCAAGGGGAAATAAATCTTGCTGAAAATACAAACAGAACAATTAACACGCCTGCACGGTATACATGTATAAAATAATCATAAATTTTTAAAATAATAAATGGCAAAAGTTTATTTGTTTGTTTTATTTAAGGACACTACCAGATCACATTGATTTATTAATCATCGGCTATTGGATGTCAAACATTTGGAAATGTTGACACATAGTTTTAGACTCTAGAGAGGAAACCTGCTAGAATTTTCTAAGGGATCTTTTATATGCACAATCCCACAGACAGGGTAGCACATACCACAGCCTTTAATATACTAGCCGTGGTGCACTGGCTGGAACAAAAAATTTACAAAAGCAAAATAAAACCCAATAAAAAATGGGTCAGTAGAGAAACAAACAATTTCACTAATTTCACTAACATTTAATTGTTCATATTCAGTCTGAACATTTTTCCTGTTGCTTTCATTACATCTTTTTATTTTACTTCAACAGCACAAAGCATGAACTCAGTCACTGGCATACCTGTTATATTTTTCCTAATGCAGCAAAGGATCTTTTATATGCGGTTTCCAACAGACAGGAAAGCTAAATGATTAATTTAGGTAATTTGGTTCATCAAATTGTGTTTTGTGTCATTTTTACTATTTTGAAAACTGGTTGTCAATATATATGTCTGTACATAGGATTCTGCATTATTTCATATTTGGGTCCAATTTGAATGGAAAGAACTTCAAAAATGGAATAATTTACAAAATTCTGACAATTTAAGAGAGGTTCATTCAAACCCACCTTAACCCCCAACCCCTACCCTCCAGGCATGCTAGTGTGAGTAAGATAAAACAGGAACTAACTTCCGTTATTAAATTCACCAAGAAATGCTCAACTTGAGTTTGGAATTTCCTTGTGAGTCAGTTTAAAATGATCGCTACTGCATTGCAGCCTGACTGACTCACCCAGCCAGTCGTGTATCCGGAGTGCAGATAGGTACATGTACATGTAAGTACAACACAAATGCACATCTCTCTCCACCTTTAAACTACAGTGAAACCCAACAAAACCAGACCCTTAGTAAACCAGAATTCCCTCAAAACCAGACCCTCAGTAAACCGGAATTCCTCAAACCCAGACCCTCAGTAAACCAGAATTCCCTCAAAACCAGACCCTCAGTAAACCAGAATTCCCTCAAAACCAGACCCTCAGTAAACCGGAATTCCCTCAAACCCAGACCCTCAGTAAACCAGAATTCCCTCAAAACCAGATCCTCAGTAAACCAGAATTCCCTCAAAACCAGATCCTCAGTAAACCAGAATTCCCTCAAAACCAGGTCCTCAGTAAACCAGAATTCCCTCAAACCCAGATCCTCAATAAATCAGAATTCCCTCAAAACCAGACCCTCAGTAAACCGGAATTCACTCAAAACCAGATCCTCAATAAATCAGAATTCCCTCAAAACCAGACCCTCAGTAAACCGGAATTCACTCAAAACCAGACCCAAACAGGACATTTTTTACTGTCCCTCTTCAAATATCAGTACAGAAGAGCTTCTCTCAGACTCTGAAACTGGACACCCCTTAAATTGGACTTTTTACATAACTTTGTCCATTAGGTGTCTGATTAAGAGAGGTTTCACTGTATTTGTCACGCAACCTTTCAACTATACTAAGACACAATTTTTTTTTTTACAATTTAGTAAATGTACTGAAATTTAAAAAAACTCTTATTTCATGACTTTCAAAGTGAAATCAGAAACTGGATTTAACTAATGCATCATTTGTCAACATATGTGTATGAGACAGGGGGCAGGCGGAGCAACTGCCCCCCCCCCCCCACCCCCCCTAGTGCTGGAGCAAAACCTCAAATTCGGGCAAAAATGATACAGATATTCAGGCAAAATGTGCTAATTTAAGATGTTTTTACTATGTACGTGTATTTCCATCATTCTATGCTGTAATCCATGCAAAAATGTATAGTGATTCATTTGCAACCCTAATTAGCTGTTTTGTAGTAATGCTAATATGAATAAATGTTGTTATCCAGATTTGGGCATTTTCATTTAATTCAGGTAAAAGCTAGACTCCCCCCAACTCCCCCCCCCCCCTCCCTACAAAAATGGGATCCCATACGCCTATTTTTGTCAGCGTAACAGGAGATTTTCAAAACAAAATGAAAGGCATGACTGTCACGTCACTGAATGTAGTTCAATTTTTTTTAGTTTGTATTTTAAATGGCTAAACTGTTTTGTGTTAGTATATGGGTGTATGATATTACTGGTGTTCTTTCATAGATTGTACATAGATAGGACGATGTCAGGTTAACCTGCAGAATTTGCTGGGTGTTTTTTTTTTAAATAGCAAAACTTAACAGACATTTAAACTAAAGAGGCGGGATCTAATTCCGTAGGGAGAGCATAAGTGCTTGCATCGTAGGGGGGCGGGGCAGAGGGGCGGGACATAGCATAGTGGTAAAACACTCACTTGACATGCGGTTGGTTTAGGATTGATCCCTTGGGCTATTTCTCATTCCAGCCAATGCACCACAACTGGTATATTAAAGGCAGTGGTATGTGCTGTCCTGTCTGTGGGATGGTGCATATAAAAGACCCCTTGCTACTAATGGAAAAATGTTGCGGGTTTCCTCTCTAAGACTTTATGTTAAAATTACCAAAGGTTGGACATCTAATGATTAATAAATAAGTGTCGTTAAACAAAACAAACTTTTTTGCATCCTAGGATAAAACCACTTCAGTGGACCCACTTTCTAGCTGAGTTTCCCCCATCCCAGCCAGTGCACCACTGGTATATCAAAGACCGTGGTATGTGATGTCCTGTCTATGGGAAAGTGCATATATAAAAGATCCCTTGCTGCTAGCAGCAGCAAAATACTGCGGGTTTCATCTAAGACTATGAGTAAAAAATTACCAAATGTTTGACATAAAATAGTCGATTATTAATAAATTAGTTGTGGGGTACTGGTTTGGACTTGCTTTAGGAGCTTGGGTCACAGGAGTGAACTTGCATGGAGGACCCATTTTTTACTAGATGTTTTCCCAGCCTAACCAAAGGCTCATGATTGGTATCTCATATAGGCCATGTTGTGTGTTATCTTATCTGTGGGAACGTGCATATAAAAGATCCCGTGCTACCAATAGAAAAATGCAACAGGTTTCCTTTGACGACTTCAGAACCATCAAATGTTTCATCCAGTAGCTGATGTTCAATGTTCTCTAGTGTGCCATTAAACAAATTATTTTTTTCTGGTTGGGAGAGTAAAAGTTTTAATAAACTGGAGCAATAGATTTTTTAAATATTTGTTTTCGCAGACAGTAACAAATATACAGTGAAACCCCTCTAAACCAGACACTCACAGGATCAAGTAAAATATCCAGTTTTAAGAGGTATGAGGTTTACAGAGGTTTTGTTCTCTACTGATATTTAGAAAAGGACCATGAAAAACGTCCAGTATTGGGGGTAAATCTGGTTTAGATAGGGTCTGTTTTTGACAGGTTTTACTGTACCATAGTCATTAATGTACCAGTCATAGGACATCGGTTGGGATGGGGGAAAAAAATGATAGATCCATTGACATCAATCGATGCTATGACCCTTCACTCCTCAGGTGAGTGCTCTACCACTGATCTGCAACCTATGATTCTATGATAAATAAGTTATACAAATATTTGGTTCCTCTGATGGTGTACCTGTCATAACAAGAATTCTGTGGAATTATCTATCTTGCTTATCATAAAACGTTTTGGTGTACATACTGTGATGAACATCCATAGGTGCAACTATAAACCAAGTTTCAGTGAGCTAGGACTTAAAAGTTTGTTAGAAACTGATCTAAATGCTAAACACTAATGCAAAATGAATGCAGTAGTTGATGCTGTCGTCACTATCAAAAATAAAACCCAAACCTGTATCTCGTTATTTTTATTTAGTAAAGGTGAAACAAAAATGATGATTAATCAATGAGCAGTATAGTTATGAATATGCTAGTGGGGTACATAATATAGTCTGGTACATATAGAGATTATTATACGAGTTTGTGTGTCATACTGATTTTACGAAATGAATGTCAGGATTATTGTATTACCCGAGCGAGAGCGAGAGTAATACATAGAAATTATTATACGAGCATCTGTCATACTGATTTTATGAAATGAATGTCAGGATTCTTATATTGCCCGAGTGAGAACGAGAGTAATACATAGAGATTATTATACGAGCGTGTGTGTCATACTGATTTTATGAAACAAATGTCAGGATTATTGTATTACCTGAGCGAGAGTAATATATAGAGATTATTATATGAGCGTGTGTGTCATATTGACTTTATGAAATGAATGTTAGGATTAATGTATTACCCAAGTGAGAGTAATACATAGAGATTATTATATGAGCGTGTGTCGTACTGATTTTATGAAACAAATGTCAGGATTAATGTATTACCTGAGCGACAGTAATATATAGAGATTATTATATGAGCGTGTGTGTCATATTGACTTTATGAAATGAATGTTAGGATTAATGTATTACCCAAGTGAGAGTAATACATAGAGATTATTATATGAGCGTGTGTGTCATACTGACTTTACGAAATGAATGTTAGGATTAATGTATTACCCAAGTGAGAGTAATACATAGAGATTATTATATGAGCGTGTGTGTCATACTGACTTTATGAAATGAATGTTAGGATTAATGTATTACCCAAGTGAGAGTAATACATAGAGATTATTATATGAGCGTGTGTGTCATACTGACTTTACGAAATGAATGTTAGGATTAATGTATTACCCAAGTGAGAGTAATACATAGAGATTATTATATGAGCGTGTGTGTCATACTGACTTTACGAAATGAGTGTCAGGATTATTGTATTACCCAAGTGAGAGTGAGGGTAATACATGAATCCTGACACGAGTTTCGTAAAATCAGTACGATTCACACGCGAGTAATAATTTCTTTATTATCCACATTATTCAAAATATTATTTTCATAAATAGCAAGCTAGGACCATGTCAAAACGTTTTAAACATAACTAAAAAGAGAAGACAAAATGATGTCATTTTCCGAAATAACGTCATTTTGAAAAGTGTTTACACTGGGGAAACCGCATTACGTTATGACTTTGCTTCACAAAAAGTTACGTCATCCATTGTGCAGGTTAAATCATTATAACATACGTGGGTCATACTGGTTATATTTCCCTGAATATCTTGAACAGTGTGGATAATAAAATATAGTCTGGCAAACAGCTGACTACCTGAATGAATGACAGCTTCATAGGTCCCTGGATGTTTGATTTTAATCTTAAAAACATATTAAAAAAAAAAACACTGCTAGAAACTATTTTAGGAATGAAATCTTATCTGAAATTCATTCAACCAAAAATAATTTCTTGAATGTTTAAAAAAGTAAAAACCCTGCAGGAAACGGTTTTGACATCAAACTGGTTAAACGAGATTTAGTGCCTGCTATTTCTTGGATCTTTAAATAAGAAGCACCCATTAGCCACCATTATGACCTCAAATTGGTTCAACCATAACCAGTGCCCATTATTTTTGAATCTTTAAATAAGAAACACCCACTATACATTACTTTGACCTCAAATTAATTCAACCATGACTAACGCCTGTTGTTCTTG